>NW_026558643.1:0-142353 GCF_026930045.1 Uloborus diversus | reverse complement strand
ATAAAGATTAATTTATCACTTTTTCGAAAACAAGGAATTGGTTTTGTAATAATAATTTAATGTTCTATAGCTAACTACATTCTATAACTAACGTATATAGTTTTGTTTGTGCAAATAATTTGTACGCACGAAATTTTGCCTGCGCGAAGTTTTTGTCCCACGCGAAGTTTTGTCCACGCGAAGTTTTTGTCCACGCGAAGTTTTGACCCCGCGAAGTTTTGTCCCACGCGAAGTTTTGACCGCGCGAAGTTTTGTCCACGCGAAGTTTTGTCCCACGCGAGGTTTTTGTCCCACGCGAAATCTTGTCCGCGCAAAGTTTTGGTCGCGAAGTATTGTCCAGCGAAGTTTCGGCCGCGAATTTTTGACCCATTACCCCCAATTATACAAGTGAAATATCATCGAGCAATGAGAAGTGGTTAGAAACGTTAAGTGAGTGAACGTAATAACACAGAGGAAATTATTTAAATCGTTGATTCACATCACAGATGAAAACAATTCTCAATTTGCCGAATGATGAAATACGGGCATACACAAATATCATACGTTCAGTACACATAATCGGATGGAACGTTAAGCATCATTAAAAAACAATTTTCAAAAAAATAAATAATAATAATAATAATAATAATCGTCAATGTTGCAACTTTGTCTCTAAATTTTCCAAATAAGTAATTTTTGGGGGGTGACATGCGTTTTCTTTATTCACGGAAATTTTTCATCTTTTTTTTTTTTTTTGAGGGGGGGTGGGCGGCAGATTTCAGATCTGCCTAAATGCTGCATGGAACTAAATTCAGCTCTGTTGCAGGTTTTATGTTCTGCATTGAAACACATAAAAGAAAAAGTACAGTGAAATCCAGTTACAAACGAATGCCAGTTACAACGAAATATTCGTTTTCATGAAAATGATATTTCATTTCGTTGAAACGAATTGAAAACGGTGAACGGGTTAAATTTCCCGCTAAATAATGGGTAATTGGGATATTAGTGGGTACAAATATCTTCTTTTTACTTTAAATTTTAACTACAATAATTCATATATTGATCGAAAATTTGAAAAAAATTAAACAAAACCAAAGTTGACATATTTCAGGATCTTTCTGAAAGTACTGTTTATAGGGATAAAAATACCCCTTGCAATATTAACCCCCGTCGCGCGGCTAGTTGCCGATGGAGCAATTCCATATCGGATAAATTACCTTCCTGACTTCAACATTTCCGATTTTAATAAAATTTGGCATGAGGGGACACATACGTTCAGTAATCCTGCCAATTTTTAGATTTTTATTCTGAAAATTGTTCGAAATATAATCCTGTACAAAAACTCAAAATGTGCGAAAAAAAAAAATGAAAAGTGTGTTTGCATAAATCACTAATTTCTAATAGAAATGAAAATTCAAAACATATTGCAAAGTTAAAAATAGAGCTTTCTATTGATATACCTGTATAACATGACTTTTTTTACGATAGATTTAATTTTCGAGGTTATTCTCCGTGACGGGGTAATATTGCGAAAAAATTGTTTACTCCCCATAAAAAGTATTTTCAGAAAAAATCCTGAAACACGTCAATTTTAGTTTGTTTAGTTTCAAATTTTCAATAATTATTTGAATTATTGTAATTAAAATTTAAAGTAAATGATCTTGATAAAGTAAATGAAGATATTGCACCCTCTAATGTCCCAATTATCTAATATTTAGGGGTAAATTTCACCCCGTTAAAAGTGTTTTGCTGACGATAAAAAGAAAACCGAGTTCAATATTTTTTAAGTGTTCTGTCGATGTGCAAAGTTTTATTTACATCGGTGATTCACACTTGCCTAGGCCTAGGGTTACTTGTAAGGTGAAATTTCGCTAGCTAGAACTCATATAAAGTTAAAATATATTTATTTTTTTGTAGATAACATGGAAAAAAACGAGAAGAAGGAAAGAAAATTACAAAAACAAGAACTGTTATTATCGTCGCCATACTGCGTTCACGTTAGAAGGTAGACCTGATGCAGACAAAAAGGTTGAAAGAAAATTTGCCACTGTGCCCACTTTTGGAGATTTTTTCTTGAATGAAAAGAAAGCCCAACCAATAGTATTCGTATTCAAAACTCTTCTTTGCCACCAATTTGCTCTTGTCTAATCCAAACACGTGATTGACGTTGTCAAATGTCGCATCTCTTTGTTTACATCTAGTCTATCTTTCCCGTGAACGCTGTATACGTGCTTTTTTTATTCATACAAATTTTCTGTCTGTGTTTTAGAAACCAATTTCTAAAGCTTCGAATTTGCAACAATCTTATTAAGTTTATCTGCTGTTTTTTAATGGTTCCAGAGCATATTTTGCGATTTGTTGCATAACATATCAACGGGCCACATGAATCGGCTTCGTGGGTCCCCATCTAGCCCGTGGGCCATAGGTGGGGCCTCACTGATTTAAGGTTACATTAATTATTACTTGATAAGAATTTAAATGACTATGCGTAAACATTGCACAAACCGTTTTAGTTTGCTATTAGTTCTTTTACATTGATATTTAACATCTTTTTAAAAAATGAAAAACGATCCTTAAGAGGTTTAATTTAATGTTGAATTTCAAATTATTTCTTTCCACAAGAAACTATTAACA
Source organism: Uloborus diversus (assembly GCF_026930045.1). NCBI lineage: Eukaryota > Metazoa > Arthropoda > Arachnida > Araneae > Uloboridae > Uloborus > Uloborus diversus. The sequence goes on along the minus strand of NW_026558643.1, from coordinate 139,740 downwards.
TCTACATACAATTTAGTACATGGCGTTTAGAAAATTAACATTCCTTTTTTTTTTTTTTTTTGAAAGATCATCATGATTTTTAATAGCAGAAGAAGTCTGCTTTCGCGTTTAAAAAAAGAATTTGGATTTCAGCAAGATTTTCAGTGTTTCCAACTGGATTCTGCAGTTGCGAATAACGGATGGAATCGTCTGTCATAAATTCCGCACAGAACTAAAAAGAAAAAAAAAAAAACCGTTAAAATTTAAAGACATGGGGCTGCGTTTTCTTAACAGAAACATAAAAATCACCTGTTATAAGAGGACTGCTTTTCCATGAGGTAAAACCAATCGCCTCGGTATCGTGGAAAGTATCCAGCGAGTGAAAATGTTAGCCGCATATCCAAGCACAACTATCCAACCAAAAGTCAAAACTAAAGAGTTCAGGTCGGGGTAAAGTTTTTGTGATGAAAATTAATCCAGATAGAAAAAGTAAAAATATTCCCACTGCTCGGAACATCATGACGCTTTGTGTGAACACTTCCCAAGGCTATTCGTCTTTACGCTACGAACATATAGAATGCAATGAAGAAAAATGTGCAAACAAAAAACTTCCTTTTCCGCACGTCACTTGGAACGCAGCTCTCTGATTTGTTCGACATCTAAGGGGGATGTGGCGCTAAATTGGTTTCTTTTTTCTTTTTTTTTTAAATCTTGAAACAAAAGGCAGATAGTGCACCTCTTCAGAAAATGCAGATTGTATTGTTTTATTTTTAAACACGGGAAAATTTTTTTTCTTTATTAGGTAAGATTGTAAAACAATTACTTTTTCTCCCCCGGGAGCAGCGATGCCCAGGGGGGGGGGGGGGTTATGGCGCAAGTTACGCCATCAAAAAAATTTTTTTTTGGTGGGGGGGGGGGATTTTTCATTTTTTTAAATTTATTTATTTGAATGAATTTATTGATTTATTTTTAATTTAAATTATTTATTTTATTTTGCTGGTTTCTATTTTATTTTATTTATTTATTTAGGTTTGTGTTGTGTGTATTTCATTGGCGCAGCACAGAACTTTTCTGATAAAAATAATAATAATTAATATTAATTATAAATAAATAAATAAATAGATGAAATTTTTTTTTAAAAAAAATATATAAATCAATAAAAAAGAACTAAAAAAATAAAAAAAGGAAAGAAGGTTGAAATTTTTTGGGGGGGGGGGGAGGGGGTGGAGGGGGGAATTGCGCCATTGAACTTGGGGGGGGGGGGGCACCTCTTCTCGGGAATGCGGATATGAATTTTCGAAATTTTTTGTTTTGGTGGTTTTCCAGGATGCTGAATACTTGCATTCCCGAATACTTGTCTGTTCAAGCAGCGAATCATAATACAGTGAAACCTGTGTAAGTTGACCACTTCGCGGTGCAGTACTTTGGCGGTCAACTTAGACAGGTGGTCAACTTATAAAGGGCGGTAATAAATTTATTTTATTTTTACTTTTTTTTTTGGTCATTTCTTGCTACCATGTATTCATTTTTTTGAGGAAATTCACCCTTACTCTTTCTGTTCAACTCACTTTCATTGTTTAAACATTATTGAAAGTGAAACAATAATTAAAAAATACTATTCAAATAATTTTGTTAGTTTTTTCCTTGTTTCATAACTATATTAGACACTTTAGTTTTAGAAATTCCCATATATGCCAGCTAATATTCTCTGGGTTTTTCCATTTTCAGTTAATTTTTAATATTTCATACTTTTTATTAATCTCAAGTTCAGCTAACTTTCTTTTTGAAGCTTTTTTATGTAAAACTTATAGCACAGAGAGCAACAAGCTCGACTCTCCCAGTTCATAAAGGCAAAATCAAAATATCCTGTCTCTTATCCCTTGCACCAGAAACATGTAACTTTACTCATTAGCAAGCCCAGATCTGCGTACCCGTAGTGCGATAGGGCCCGCGTCCTTAAAGGGGCTAAACGGCCCTAGAAAATTGAAGAAAAAAAATAGAAAAAAAACTAGCACTAAGACTTATTTACTTTACTAATAGACACTGCTGGTCACTAGGGAGAGGCCCTACATATTTTTGTTGCAGGGGAATCCAAATGTACAAGATCTCTTTTTAGCACAATTCCTGTTTTGTCACAACATATTGCAACTGAAAGGAAAGACTGAACTTTTCTACTGACACCTATTTTCATTGAAACAGAGTACAAAAAGCAATCTCAAATAGAACAACAAATGAAAAACAAGTTTGGAGAATAAAGAGCAGCATTAAGCTTTATGCTGCTGTTTAGTTAGTAAAAATACTGTTTCTGTCATCAAAGTATTAAAAACATTCTTGGAAAGCTATGAAAAAATAAATAAATAAATAAATAAATAATAAAATAAAATAATTTGCTGAAGAAAGTAAAAAAAATAAATAAATAAACCAAGTGGTCAACTTACAAAGGGTTTTTTACAGTAGTTCAAACCAAATTTGATTAACATTAGTGGTCAAGATAGACAGGTGTGGTCAAGATACAGAGGTTACAGAGGTTTTTCCTGCATTATATGAGATAGGACTAATTCCGTTCCTGACAAAAGCGGTCAACATAGACAGGTGGTCAACTTACAAGGGTGGGTCAACTTTACAGGTTTTACTGTAATATGATTTTGTGAACGTTAGAGAATTTTCTCTCCATAAAATTCAACGTCTTCTGCATCGGCATTGAGAAAGGGGACCCCCACTAGCGTTCTTTCTAATGTATTTTCCCGGGGCATCTGAATGAGAGGTCACAGGAGGTCACTATGAGCTCCCAAAAAATTTTCTGCAAAATTTTCTAGCGATTCGGTAAAATTTGGAGAAAATATTGCAACGTTGAAATTATTTTTTCTTTTTCTTTTTCTTTTTTTTTTTAATTGTTTTTATTTATGACTAACGTTCCTCCCCCATTAAGGTGTTATGTATGTATGCCTATGTGCATATTCATATTTTATCATTCGGTGAAATGGGAATTTCATTCTGCGAATTGAGAATATTCCCTCTTCTAAAAAAATTTTGTTCGGGATGACTCTGGTCTTTTCATCCATAACATCATATTCTTGTACTAAAAAAAGGGATTTCCCTTGTCAGGACCTAAGGACCCGACTGAATTAATAAAATGGCAGGGGGTAGGGAAGGGCAGTTCCTCCTAACCTGCCCTTAGCCAAAGGGTTAATTTGCTTTCCCCCAGGTGCAGATCCGAAGGGGGGTCCGAAATCGCACCTCTAAATAGGGTGAAAAAACAGGCACCCTTTTAAAAAAATAGACAGCCGGAGTGAAAAAAAAGGAACCTTTGGAGAGAGAAATGGCACCCTTACTATAGATCCTCTTCCCCCCTCTCCCGTATTGTGTGCGTTTTTGAATAATACAGTTGTGTTTTTTTTTTATTTTTTTTTTAATTTAAAGTTTTGTTTTGATTTATGATATTCTACGTTTTGGACATTTTTCACATTGAACTCGATACTGGAAATGATTAAAAACATGTAATTACAGCATTTGATCATATTTCAGAGTTTTCAACATAGTTAAGAAGTGCTCATTGCTCTAACTCAGTGTCTCTCAACCTGTTTTTGACCCACGGGCGCGGTAAAAAGCAAATGAAAAAACTTTGAGGACCAGTGAAATCTTTATCGTTTTCTTAAAAAATTCATAAAAGAAATAATATTAATAACTCTGGGGCCCGTTAAAAACATGTGAAAAATTCAGTTCTGATGAGTTTTTTTTTTTTTTTTTTTACAAAAAGTAATGTTAAGAATTAATAAAACAATAAATATCTACCCCTTTACTTGGTATCAAAGATCTGCCACAAATCGTTATAATTTAAAGACGAGTAATTATTTAAATAATGTGAGAAATTATACATTTACTAAAACATGACGCATTCCAAAAATGAAGCATAGCTGTACTTATGGATTATTTACATGAAGAGCCAAAAGTATTCAGGGATATTACAGTTACGGAAAAACAAAATCGTTTCATAAACGTTAATCAAGAGTAACAAAATAAAATGCACATGAAGTTTTTCGACAGTTAAAAAACCAAAAGAAATTTCTAACGCTATCGATAACATTAAACCGCTAACAGAGAAATGATTCTAACACTTGAATGAAAAAGTAAAAAAAAAAAGAGCTAGACTGAGAGAGATTTTTTTTTTCGCTAGCTTTCTGTTATAATCTTCGAAGCACAAGAATCATTTTTATTAAGATTCTCACTTGCTGATTATTGATAATCTTATAGCAGGTGTTTTTTTTTTATTATTATTAATTATTATTAATAAAAGCTGCTTATCGAGTACTCAAGAAAATAATGACAGACATTTTAGTAGCATTTTGAATGATGGAAACTTCACGATAGTAACGGTTAAACTAACTAAAAGACAGTAACGGTAACTGAAAAGCAATGAATGCACTTTTAAAAACACTTAAACTATGTTTGAAAGCCCTAAAAGCTACAAAGTGATCAAAAGCTGTACTTACTTGTAATTTCGGATAATTAATCCTAGAAAAGTTGTGTCTTAATCCAATAGCGTACTTCATTCAATGTGAAAGACACACAAAACGCAATCATCATTTGTCCGCCCATATTGAGGGGGTTTGAATGTATGTCTAAGGCAAAAGCGCATGCGCAATAAGTCTTTTTGCGATTGCATGCTGTTTTCGGTTCCCCTGCTCTATTTTCTAGCCTGCATTGCACCTTCAGGCACTATGCCTTCACCTTAGAGGGATATTTTTCACTCGTCTGGAACCCCTGGTTATAACAGTGTAGAGTATGGGGCCTCAGCAATGTAGTTGACTTTAGAATCACTGAGTGCAGTGGCGCAGCCAGAAAAATGTTTCTGGGAGGAGTTTTCAAAATCGAAAATTGTTGCTTTTCTTTCCCATTCATTTACAATGCGTAATTATTCAATATCAAATAATTTCTACAGATTAGTAATTATTCATTCAAAAGTAACCTGCTTAAAAACAATTAATAATTCGTAACTGATATCACTATGAAACGAAGAAAGTGAGAAAATGCGCAGAAATATTTATTATTAGCTTTACTTTAATTTTATATTCCCCCTTTTTTTTTTTTTTTTTTTTTCGCTAGATCATTTAAAAACCTCCTTCTCAAATTACATTCATTTCTTTATGAATGTCAAATACTAGCTAATAACGGTTTCGATCTTTCGATGAGAATTGGTTAAGAGCCTCAGAAAATCCGGTGCGGTAGGCTTGATCTCTCTAGATGTCCCTAAAAAGGATTTGTGCGTTGATGGAAGTGCTGAGTTGATGGAAAGTGATGGAAGTTGATGGAAGTGCATGATTCCTTGTAGAGCTTTATTGACACCTTTTTAGCTATCTTATACCAAAGGGGGACGTGGGTTGCTCATCATGAAATACAACTTTTATTTTTAAGAATTGAAAAGTAATGTCTGACTGCTTCCCGATCTTGATCATTAAAAGCAGTAAGATATTTCGTTGAAACCTATTCCGCTTGGAAAAGCTCAAATACTATGCTTTTTTCCCTTGATTTTAACGGAGGAAATGAATGTGATTATGTTCTGGGAGGGGTTTTAACCCCAGAACTCCTCCCGTGGCTGCGCCACTGACTGAGCGTCTCGTTCTCAAAAACCAAAATAATTTTGGTCTCGAGGATTTGTCATGGAATACCGGGAAAAAACACTTGACCGGACGACTTGTCCTATTTTCGTATCTTCCCCTCCCCCATCCTTCCAGCTTAAGTTAAAACTTGACTTATTATCTAATGATGTCAGAGGAGTAGATAGAGTGCAAGAGATATTCAGCTCTCTGCAGCTGAAGATTTTGTACTCTCTCTCCCGTTCATCCAAAATGAAAGTTTAAAATCTTTTATGTTCCTTCAGTGATGTTAGAAAGGGGGAATGTCGGGGTATGGGTGGGATGCTCACCCAGGCGTTCTCCTCTGAAAATTAAAAGTAATAAAAATAAAAACATTTGTCTGTTTTTTAATAAGTTGGAGGGAGGGAGAGATCGAGTCGAGGGCGTACCCGCAGAATTTTTTTGAAATTGGACTTCTAAATACGCTTTCGTAAGCCATGTTTGATGATGTTAGGGAAAGGATTGATTTGAAAAATATTTGTATACTTTTAAATTGTTCTAGAAACATGAATATTAAGTTCTAAAGTAAATTTCGTTAATTCTTCTGCCACTAACCTAAAATATTCAGCTAAAAGTAAAAGCTTCAGAGATTTCATTAAATCATTTTTTGAAAACAATGTGCAAGCACTTACAAGTGACTCCTAATCAATAATTGGAAAGTTATGTGTAGAGTAAAGTTTATATATAAGTATAGAAAGCTTTTAGTAGAGTTTTCCAAAAACAAGATAAGTAAGGCAGACAATTTTACTGTCGTAAATTATTGCTACAAAAGAAATGGAGGACGATGAAGAGAGATTAGGTGAAAAACTTTCTTGCTCCCAAAAAAAATAATTGGTGATTACACAAAAGAATAACCGTTCGAACTTCTTTGAGCTATAGATACTGTAAAATAGTTTCCCTTACAGGAAAATGTAATTGCAAAAAAAAACCCCTCCCATATTCAGGTTGTTGAAATCTTTACATAAGATTTTCGGAATTGTTTTTAAATGAAAATCCTAAAACCTTTTACCCTTTCTTGCATTGTTGCAGGAAATATTCTTAAATTTCTATATGAAAAAATTAGCTGGTGCGAGTCTACGACAGAGAAACGGTTGGAACTTTTTCGGGTTAGAGACTGTAAAAACGGTTTTCTTTACAACAAAGTCGTTATTGCAAAAACACCCACATTCAGGTTATTAAACCATTACGTAAATTGAATTTTGCCGAGTTCTTTTACACTGGAACTTTAGAAAACCTCTTTCCATGCATCACACTTGCTCCGGGAAACATTCTTCAAATTCCATATGAAAAGCTCAGCTGTGCGGGTCTACGACAGAGAAAGGCTTAGAACTTTTTTGAGCTAGAAACAGTAAAACGGCTTTCTTCATAGCAAAGTCGTTTATTTCAAAAAACTTAGGATAATTTAATCTTAAATAAATTTAATTTTGCAAACTTCTTTTAGACTGAAAATTCATACAAACCCTTACTCCATCATATATTGCGTTGTGAAATACTCTAAATATTCCAAATTCTCAGGTATGCACTTCTACGACAGAAAAAAAAAAGAGTTGAAACATCTTTGGACTAGATACTGTAAAACGGTTTTCTTTACAGCAAGGTCGTTACTGCAAAAAAACAACCAGAATTAGGTTATTTAAATCTTACATTACCTGAATTTTTTTGCAGACTTTCTTCGCAGAAAAATTTCTGGGCTTTCATTTCACTTGTTATGAAGTGTTTTTGTCCCTAAAAGCTTATGAGAAGATTCAGATAGAAAATATTATTTTTAAAAATAACTCAGCAAAGACATATCAGTGTCAAACAGCTCTCGTTTTATTCGAAAAATCTGTGTATAATTTTAAATTTTTCTAGAGGAAAGTTCTTTTATCCATCTGCCACTAGCCTAAAATTAAAGGCTTCAGAGATTTCATCAAATCATTTTTGGAAGCAACTTGTAAGCAATTATTTACAAGTGACTCCTAATCTATAATTGGAAAATTGGAAAGATATGTACCTCTTTGTGTGTGTGTGTGTGTGTGTGTATATATATATATATATATATATAATATATATATATATATTATATATATAATATATATATAATATATATATAGTAGGGTGGTCCTTATTTTTTAAGTTGTAGATATTTTTACGCGACGCCCCTTCAATTTGTTCCATTATACAAATAAATCATCCATGCAAAATTTTAAGTCAATCCATGAATATTAACCCGTGCACATAGGGCCCTCTTTTTGAGTTTCGAAGAAAAATTGCGAAATGTTCTCATTTTTATGTAAAAATATTCTTACGTTTTTACATTAAAAATAATTTTGAATCTCAACAGATGTTGCTACTTCCAGACCAACCATTCTCTCACTTTCATTCTGTAAAATTTTACATATTGCAGAGGGTACATGTACACCAATTGGCCTTAGGACAAGCATACCGCTATTCGCGCTCGTTTCAAACCAAGCGGCAGGGGAACATTTCTTTCCAACAAGATGGACAAAAGGGATTCTAAAAGTCATTAATGAATGGCCAAGGCCATTAATGAATGATCTTTGACAACAGCAAATTGTTTCCTCCAGGCTTTGGGGGATGTTGATTTAGAAAATTTTCCGTGTATGTAATAGGGTGCGGCAAATAGGGGTCCGCTAGGTTTGAATGCTATAAATATAAGTAATGGCAATTGTATTTTAATTCGCTGTTCTTTAGCTATAAATATGCTTAAATGTTTATGCATTCTTAAAATGTAAAGTTTGAAAAATCCTCGATTACTCTACCATAAAAATATACTCTATTTTCCATATTTAAAATATAAATTTAAAAAAATTCCAGATCGGAATAATGTAAAAACCTGTACTTTAAATTGTTTTCTATTTCAGTACATAGTCCCTTTATTATCATCAAATTCTTCTTGCAATTCACAAGATTTAGAAACCGAAATGGGGTATCTATCCTAACCTGTTGAACTTTTTTTTCTATATCTAGTTTACCACAAACGCAAAAAAGCTTGACAACTATTGATATCTGCTCGCATTTCATCAGTGTTAGACAAATGCCATATTAGGGACAAAGATGCTGTTCATTTATTAACAGCTTACGTAGATGCAGTAAATTTAAATCCAAATGATCTTATGATCAATCGTACATCCCTTAAGAGAGCAAGAGAAAATCTTCGAGAGGTAAAATCAGATTTCATGAATTTAAAGTTAGATTTTTTAGTTATTTACTGAGATACAAAGCTACATCCAGATGTAACTGAGAAAAACGCCTATAGGCTTACCGTGATAGCTTCATGTCCCAATGTTGAACAGCACTCAGAATTCCTGAGATATTTCTTCAGTTTTATATGATATTTTAGATGATTTCTTTTTATTGCTAACTGTTCAAGCTGAAGTGTTTGATACAACGGCTTACAATACGGGCCATATAAATTGTGCATGTAATTTTTTAGAGCAAAAGCTGAACGGTGATATATTACATTTGGATTGCCATCATCATGCACTTGAAATCGTACTGCAGAGTGTCTTTAACGATAATCTTGCCTTTCTTAGTTCTAGACTCGATATTCCATTATTTAAGCGCTTCAAAATTTTGAGGAAACATCTCCATCATTCAGAACTTATAACATTTCAATCAAGTACACATAACACTTAAATTCTAAAAGACGAAGTTGATGACATATTATTGTTCATAGAAAGCGGAATTGAGAAATATTGCAGAGAATTCTCATAACTTGTAATAATATTTCTTGGTGAAATCGTCCATCCTACAGTGATATAGTTTCAGCAACCTGGAGCGTAACCCTGAGCCAGATGGGTGGCAAAAGGAATTTATTGCTTGAATATTGATATATTTAGGAAACAATTTAAATTTACTTTACATGAAGAGAATGCCCGTAAATTTTGTGTTACAGTTAAATGTTCTATGAAGATATGGTTTTTCGCAGCAACCCAATATAGGCCCTTTAAAATAATATAATGTGTCTAAAAAACTAGCAGCGTACAAAATGATGACAAACATGCAGCAGAAGCAGTAATTGGAAAATTCATGAATCACTTATGGTATTTAGGGGATGAACTATTAGCTTTATCCGAATTAGATGAAGAAATTAACTTTGAAGATAGGAAAACACTACTCCAAAAAAATGCTTGCTGAAAAGGAAGATGTGTCTGTTGACTGTATAAAAAAATTCAGATAACAGTAGATGGGGGACTGGGCGACGTTAAATATGCTCGTGGTCTCAATGTCCTCCAAGTGAAACGATACCTCTGGGGGTGCTTAGTACCAGGTAGCTATTAGCTCTCGGACTAGTTCTAAATTCTCATTAACTGTTCGATCCGGTGATGGTGCTGCCATCTATCGGTATATAAAATAATGGAGGCAAGGCACTAGTATGCAGTCCTCGACATAAATACAGTTGTAGTCAGTTCTGACTCTTGAATAGAATAGAATAGAATAGAACAGTAGATGATTTGGAATACGTTCTTAGTAAAGATCTTCCTCTTTTTAAAATCAATTGCAAGTAAATAAAACTGTTTGATAGTTACAAACATCAAAAGATGGTTTTCCTATTTGATACTGATTCATTGCAAAATGAAGGAAGCTATTTAAAGGGAAGAGATACCGTTGAAATGCTGAAAGTTGTGAACGATGCATCTGAAAGAGGAGCACAATTAATAGAAGAATTTCAAAATTAACTTACCAAATATGAGTCACAAAAGCAATTTAGTACTTTAAAGACAGTCCAAGACTATCGGGAAAAAATGTACACGATTGAGATACATTGAGAAAAGCATACGATTAAAGTAAAGTTTCTAAAGCACTATTTCATTCTTATTCAATACTAGCATTCCCGTACCCGGCATTGATCGGGTAATGGAATTAGCAGGGGTTAACAGTGTTTGGTGCACCTATTTTCGAAAATCCCCTATAATAATTACTTATTACCTATAATATATTACTATATACCTTTTTCTAATTTGGGGAGGATCCCGGGGCCCCTGGACATACATGCCCTTGTCCTTAACCGATCTTTAACTGTTATTAACGATCCTTTTAAAGTATTGATTATCTTTGCAAACACAGGCCATCCACATTTTATTGATATACCTATGTTTAAGCAAGAACTTCTTTGTATACAACATTTTTAATTTTTTTTTTCTGGTGCTAAAATTATTAAGCTGCTTGGTGAACTGACTTTGGAGCAAGCTACATAACATTGGCCGCGTGTAAAAAAGTCTTCTCTGAAATCGATCCCCGCTACTTTTAGTGTCTGTCCTTGTGACTTATTAATGGTTATTGCAAAGCAAACTTTAACAGGAAACTGCACTCTTCTTAATTCAAAAGGATAGTCCGCCTGTGATGATGTTCTTAAAAACTTCGTTTCTAGTTTTGAAAAAATGAAAGCAATAGACAGAAATATTATGATTTGACTTGAGAAAAGCCTAGAAGAATCACGTGAGAAATAAAAACAATATCAAATTTATATTTCGCTATCGACCAAAAGTTGAGATGAAGTACTGAATGATGATTTGAATGGAGGAAAGCCTTCGAAAATAAGGGAATTGAATTTCAATGACAGTTTTCTACCAAGTGGAGTAAATTTTGTGTTAAACGTTTTAATGCTTATTGTGAAGGGATAATACTTTGTTAAAAACAAATAAATATATGAAAAATTTCAGAATGTTATCCTTTTTTGAGAATTGTATTTGTATGGGCAGAAAAGTTATTAATTTTTTTTACACGTTGAGCTCAGCTGTGCGGGTCTAAGACAGAGAAAGGCGGCTTAGAACTTTTTTGAGCTAGAGACAGTAAAACGGCTTTCTTTACAGCAAAGTCGTTTATTTCAAAACTTAGGATAATTTAATCTTAAATAAATTTAACTTTGTGAACTCCTTTTAGACTGGAAATTCAGACAACCTTTCTACATCCATATATTCCGTTGGGAAATATTCAAAAAATTCCAAATGCTCAGCTATGCAGGTCTACAAAAAAGAAAAAAAAAGAAAAAGAAAAAAAGTTGGAACATCATTGGACTAGATACTGTAAAACGGTTTTCTTTACAACAAAGTTGTTATTGCAAAAACAGACACATTTAGGTTAGTTAAATCTTAAATACATGAATTGCAGCCTTTTTTTTTTCTTTTTTTGCAGAAAATTTTGTGGGCTTTCATTCTACTTTGTTAAAGAGTGTTTTTTCCCCCTATTAGCTTATGAAAACATTCAGACAGAATTTATTATTTTTTTATTATGTCTCCGCTAAGAGCTGTCATTTTATTTGAAAAATCATTGTATAGTTTTAAATTGTTTTAGAGACGTGAATATTAGGTTCTATAGAAAATATCTGCTATCCTTCTGCCACTAGCCAAAAATATTCAGTATTCAGCGAAAAGTAAAAGTTCCAGATATTTCGTCAAATCATTTTTTTAAACTTCATTAGCATTTCTTTTTCAGCGAGATTAGCAGCCTGTCATTTCGAATTTTTTAGGCGGGGGGAAAGGGGCAAATAACTCAATACTCAATGCAAATTTTGTTGGAAAACAACAAAACCTACACCCGATATTGATTTTTGAAAGCGGGGGGGGGGGGGGCGTGGAAAGGTAAAGGGCCATATCTGCAAAAATTTTCTTTTTTTTTTTCTTTTTCTCTTCTTTTCTTCTTCTTTTCCTTTTTTACATTTTTGTCATCTTTTGTACTTTAGCGTTACTGTACCAAGCTTTAAAACACGAAAAAAACAGCAAATTTCAACATTTCTCTGTTTTTCGTTCGGAATCCAGACCAAGAGCGGACTGGGTTCCCCAAGTGAGCGCCAACCTTGACTCCTAAAGGGCGCAAGAAAAAGGGGGGGGGGGGCTTATGATTTGAGGGCGCAAAAAAAAAAAAAAAGAAAAAAGGAAACAGAACCTCACATGTTTCAGGGTGCTAAAAAGAACGAAAGGACATAGATTTGAGGGAGAAAAGAAGAAAAAAAAAATAAATAAATATAAAGAAAAACAATCGCGCACAAGTTTGGCGGAGCAAAAAAAAAAAAAAAACAGAAGGCACGCAGACTTGAGGGTTAAAAAAAAAAAAAGAAGAAGAAAGAAACAAAGGCGCACACGCTCGAGGGTCCTTATAAAATAAAATAAAAAAAAAAGGGTTCGAGTGCGGTGAAGAAAAAAAAAACGAAGTTTCACAGGCTTAAAGAATGAGGATGCATTCAAAATTTCAAAATCAAAGGAATAAAGTTCAAAGTCCAAAAGTGCAAAAAAAAAAAAAAAAAACCCTAATGGTGCATAGGTTTGAGGGTGAGGAAAAAAAAGCAAAGGTGCGCAGGTTCGAAGGCGCAGAAAAAATGAGGGCGCACAGGTTCAAGGATGCAGGGGAAAAAAAAAAACGAAGAAGCACAGGTTTGAGGGTGAAAAAATTAACGAAGTCGCAGAGAGGACGTTCGAGGGCGCACAGGACCGGCGGGAGAGCGCATCGGTCCGCGGGACGATGGTACGGCGGGCCAGTCCGCCCTTGAATCCAGAACGCGTTTCATTTCTTCAAGTACAGTGAAAGTTCGATAAGTCGAAGTTGTAGGGAATGCGAAAATTCGGTTTACCGAATACGAAAACAAAACCATAGAATTACCACCACTGACGCTCATTAAATTTTTATGTGAGCGAAAAAGTTATAGAGTAATGTATCAAAGATAATATCGCAAAGCAACAGTAGAGTGTCTTACTCAGTTATTCCTGGAATTAGATGTCTAATTACTGTTGCTCTGAGGCGACGATATATACTTGCACATACTTAATAATTGCACATACATAATTCTTTTTATTTACGAGTTTGTATAGTTTGGAAAACATTATTTTTATTTTATGTACGAGGCGTATCCGGAAAGTAAGTACCGTTTCGTTCTAATGCCGCTGCAGCGCTGCTGTCGGCACTCAGTGCATGCGTACTTGTTTCCTCTGTTCAAACTCGCGCCATTACGGTTGATTTGTCTTGTGTTTTGCGTTTACTGTGGCCGTATATAATGTTTAAAAAAAATCGATGATCCCGCCGACTGTGAAATTCGTTCTGTGATCCGGTTTTTGAATGCAAGGAACGTTAAGCCATCCGAAATCCATCGTCAGATTTTACGGTGAAAGTGCAATGTTCTATTCTATTCTATTCAAGAGTCACAACTGACTACAACTGTATTTATGTCGAGGACTGCATACTAAGTGCCTTGCCTCCATTATTTTATATACCGATAGATGGCAGCACCATCACCGGATCGAACAGTTAATGAGAATTTAGAACTAGTCCAAGAGCTAATAGCTACCTGGTGCTAGCACCCCCAGAGGTATCGTTTCACTTGGAGGACATTGAGACCACGAGCATATTTAACTTCGCCCAGTCCCCTTTAATGACGACGGTGGGTCTTCGACCAGCGGGGATCGAACCCGAGGCCCTCCGGCCCCGAGTCCAATGCAGTACCGATCAGGCTACCATGGCCTCTAAAGTGCAATGACTGATGGAATAGTGCGGAAGTGGGTAAGACAATTCAATGAAGGACGGACAAATGTCCACGACGCAACACGAAGTGGGCGGCCTTCTCTTGCGACTACCCTACTAGAAAAAAACCTTGACAGATCTTGATATTATACTGACGGCGTCAATATTGATGTGTTTCATACTGCATAAAGCTTGCATAAAGATTAAAAAGCAATATTACAATAACAACCCGTATGCAACATTGCATTCATCTTAAAATATCAATATTGATATTACCTTACAATAATAACATTGCATACATGTTGACGCCGTCAAGATGATATTGATTTCATGCTGTCGCCGTCAAGGTAATTAGTACACAATAGAACAGGTGGACCTTCGTTACTTGCGCATGTGCACAGTTCTTTCTACCCAGCATGCCTCGCATTGCTGGCACATCTTCCTGCTTCGACCTTTGATTCAGTCGGTTCAGCGAGGAGTTGCACGTGGCGTTGCATTCTTTTATGCTTCATTAAGTAGGTTGCTTAATTATTAGTGTGGAATAGTATTGTTTTAGGAAAAACTTATGAATGACTGATAACTGCATTTGTTTATTAATATAGTACTAAACAAGTCATATCGCAGACGATGTGCGATCAATGTTAGAAATGGCCGAAAATAACTTTTTTCGTCCCTAGACTTTGAAACAAAGGACATCGAAGCCCAGAATTTCGTATTATCACTTCAATCTCACGCAAGATTAATTTTATTCAATGGTTATTTATGTTATTCTTCAAGATAAATCCATATGTTTTTTTCATGGGATATTTTCAATGCTGACATCCATTTGAAAATGTACTTTATTGTATTTATTTATTTATTTATTATTTTGCTATCTTTACTCTTAAATATGCTATATAAAAATTTACACAATTATTCCTAACTAGGCATTTTATGTCTTTATAATACAATTAGAAAGCATGAATTTAAAAAATAAGTCAAGTATTACGCAAAACGAAGAAACTTTCATTTTTTAAATTAAATTGCGAGTACTATTAATATCTTTGTATGGATTTCCGATCAGATGTCAGCTTTAAGAAAATATTCTCAAGCTAGAAAACTATCTTGAAGAATAACAGAAATAATTAAAGAATGAAATTTCTCGAGTTTAAAGTGAAAATAATACAAATAAATGAATGGATAAAACAACTTGCAAACGTGCTGATTTCATACTGTCATGTCAATGTATCCTGACATTTTCATGTCATATCAATCCAATACGTATGCAATATTACAAAAGCAAGATCATCTTGCCTAGACCTTGATTTCATGCTGTCATGACAACATCTTGATATTATCCTGTCATATCAATACGTATGCAATATTACAAAAGCAGCCTACCTTGATATTTTCCTGATATTATGCTGCATACACCTTTGTCAGTCAATATTGTGGCAGCCTGCTGACAGCATAAAGGGAGTAACATAACAATATTGAGGCAGCATTAATGCAAGATGATTTTTCTTGCATGTCAACCTTTATGCAATACTGAGGCAAGATATTTTGCTTACTGGGTAATGATTTGGTTAACAGAGTGGATGAGAAAATTAAAGCGAACAGACGAGTCACAATGACAATGCTTGTAGATTTGCTTGTTGAATATTGTCCCAGAGGTCAAACCATCAATGCGGAACGTTACCGTGTGACTTTGAGGAATCTTCGGCGAGCTATTCAAAACAAACGTAGAGGAATGCTCAGTGAAGGAATTGTGTTGCTGCATGACAATGCTAGGCCCAATACTGCTCGTGACACTCAAAGACTAATTGAACAGTTCGGTTGGGAGCAGTTTAATCACCCGTCGTACAGCCCAGACTTGGCACCGTCTGATTTCCACTTGTTCCTGCACATGAAACGAGAACTTGGAGGTAGGCGCTTTGCTTGTGATGACGACGCAAAAAACGCTGTAAATTTATGGCTCTCTTCATTGGCGGCAAGTTTCTTTGAGGCAGGTATAAATAAGCTGGTGAGCCGCTACGACAAGTGCCTCAACAATGGTGAAAACTATGTTGAAAAATAATTTAAGGTATGATCTTTCATGTAAACATTAAATAATCTTTAAAAAAAAATTTTATAGATTTTTTTTCAAAACGGTACTTACTTTCCGGATACGCCTCGTAAAATAATAAGATATAACAACTTTTACCAACCAGTAAAAAAAGATATATTGAAAAAAAAAAAACCCTGTTATGAAACTTTGCATTAAGCAGAAATCTGTTCTTTCATTAAGTAATCCTCGGATACTTTTAAAGCATCAATGGAGGAGTTGAGACACATTCGGATGGAATTCTATTAAAACATGCAATGCATCTGCTGCTTTTCGTACATTTTTTTTCACCGCTAATCGAGACGATTTCCGATTTTTCAAAATTGTTGAAAACTTGGAAGCACATTCATTTTCAATGTAATTTCCTACGTTTTTGATACGCTATAATCGAAAAATAAACCCGAATATACGCACTCCCGTAATTTTTTCTATGCTATTTAGGTTCTGGTTTCCCCCATAAAAGCAGGTTTTTCTTTTCTGTCGAAGGAAATGAATTAAACATTAATTTAAATTTGACTTCAGAGATTTATTTGATCCACTTTGTCTAGACACCGTTTGATGCAATGCAATGGCGCTGATTTATTTCTTTTTATTCATTCTTTTCGGGGAGCAAAAATAAATAAATAAATAAATAGAAATAAAATAAAATAATAAGTAAAAGTTACGTTAGCAAGGAAACTTTGACGACAGTCATGAAATAAAATTCGACATATCAAATATTTCTACTCAACGAAATTCGGCTTATCGAAATTAAATAACATTAATTCTCTATTAAGTTAGACGGGAATTAATATTCACTTGAACTTATCGAAGTTTTCGGCTCAGAGAAGTTCCACTTACCGAAGTTTCATCTCGGAAACTTCATTTCTGCAGACTGCAGATACTGCCCTTTACCCTCCAATGGTCACACGGCAGTATTAATCAACAGGCATTAAGATTAAATATTTTATTTCGATTTAATGACGGAGAGCAAAAGTGTTCAATAGATGGCAGCACTAAAAAAGGCCTAGCATTCGAGGATTCGCTATAGATTCGTGTAGCCAGCTTTTTTACTTCGCATGCTTTTGTTTTGCCTTTGCTAACTCAAAATAATAATAATCCAAATTTATTGCTCGTTGTAATGTATGCATTAATGTTTATAGCTGTAGGTTTTTATAACAAAAAATTTATTAGTTTGGATGAGGTAACTCAGCAGAATGTTCACTTTTGAGTATAACACATGGAACTCGATTTTGCACGAGTATTACATTTTATCATTGTTGATTAGTGTACTTGCAGTTGTTGTAACTTTTATTGTCTCAAGAAAAGCAAACTTCCTGGCAACTATAAAAGACAAAATTGAAGTATCTCCACAAGTTGAAGAGAAAACTTCAATGGATGAAGCGGTAATATATATTTTCCCTTATTTTTTCCTTTGTAGGTACTAAAACTGTATTTTTCTTTGCACTTGTAAGTTGTTTACAATTTTAGTCCAAAAAATTAATGTTTTGTAAAAAATGCCAAGATGTTCGTAAATGAAACAAGTGTGGGTTTCCTATTTTAGCTTAAAAGTAAAATAATTGAGCAAGATATCACATTTACTTATACTTTTGTTCTTATAAATTCTTTTATTCTACACTAGCAGTACCCGCACGGCGATGCCCATGCTAAGAAGTCAAAAGAAGTCCACTGCACAAAAAAACTAGATGCCCCTGCTCCCCTTCTGATGTGAAATGATCATTTTTCTTCCAACTAACATGCATACACACCTTTTCAAAAGACCTATTAAAGTATCTTTGGAAGTGAAACTATTCACCAAAACACATAAAAATATTAACAGTAGCTTTAAAGCTCAAAGTAATCCTTCAATTACATTGTTCATCACTTAACGCGCCAAGGATCCACGATAACCCTGCTGTTTAGCAAGTGAAGCAGTTTTTTCCCCTGTAATTTAAAGTGCGCGCATACCTTTTGAAGACGCTATCTAAATGGCCCATTTTTTTCTTATGAAACATACGGAGTCTCTTTCTGAAGAGAGCCACTCAAAGTAGTTTAAACCTGGAGTGGTCAGTTTTTTGACCACTAAGTAAAATTAGCTGCAATTAAGTTAAAAAAAAAATAACTACACACACATCCTCAGTCTGCCTGTTGATTTTTGTTAAATTTATTAAACTTTTCTCAGTTTCACATGGTATGCCGATAAACATTAATTTGTGTTCTGGTATCATAGGCGAGTTGCTGATCAGTTACACTAATTTAATTGTTTGATTGGAAACGTACTTATTCAGTAGGTTGCAATCATGTATTAATCTTGTTCGGAGCATATAAACATACAAAACAACCCCTCTTTCTTTATAATATCAGTATAGATAAAAAACCTCAAAGGGTAGCCCCCGAACTGCATGCAAAATTACAGCTTTTAGAATCATGGATTAATATCATCTATCTGCAATACGTGAATTCAAAAATTAATTTGCTCGAAGCAAATCCCAGTTATAATTCATTTGAATAAATTTTGATGCAGTAACATTCTGCGAGTCTAAATGTTTCGCGATGTCCAAGGCTATTAGAATGCTATTTACCTTATCCTCTGCAGCCTCAAATATATGTTTAGGTTATGGCATTTCTAATGCAGTCGTCGTTATTATTTTTCATTTTTTTTCAACTCCTTTTAGCATTCAGTTCAAAGGGAACCTTCAACTATTTTATCAATGCAAGTGCAAGACAATCAGCACTTATGTTTAGATCTATAACAATAGATCAGTACGAAACATAAACTGGTAGCGAAGACAAACTATTGGTTTAAAAAATTAATTTAAGTACATATATGCATAAATTATAGCCTATGTCACTTAGCAAGAATGCTCCTTTCATATAGTGAAAGAATTTTTCAAATAGCTGCAATGGTTCCGGAGATTACCTCAAACATATAAACATACAAAAATCCGCCCTGTCTCTTTATAATATTAGTATAGATAACAAAACACATTATATGAAGTAATTACAGCAGAATTTTTTATTCAAGCAGGTGAATCCTGTTAGTATGAGAAATACTTTTGTCCTAAACCGGTTTCAGCAGGACCCTCTTTTCAAATTTTTCTGAGGCTGGGAGAGGGCAATTGGGTTTTTGTTCAATTTATATAATGCTTGAAAAACTCACCCACATTCCAGGCTCCCCAGTTGGATGGGCTCCAAAGACAGGCCTTTTTTTTTTTTCTCCAGACCAGAAGCCGAAGCAACTCCTGGTCCAGCACCCCCCAGTGGTATTGATTTAGAATGAGACCATGGAGAACTTTTTACAACATCAGAAACATATTAAATGTACTTTCGTCACCATTAACAAAAACAGAGGATCTTTTACCGGCTGGCATCAAACGGGAACTCTCCATGTAGTGATTAGGCCACCATGGTTCACCCACATCTGTATACAAATGCACTAATATCTCAAAAACAATCACTTCTTCTTATGACTCTCTAATTGATGGGCATGGGTTTCACTAAAACTTTTCTCTTATCTAGTAGGTTTTTGTAAGAAAATCAAATGAACCATAAGTTGATGCTAGGTAGTTGTAATAAGGACATTCAACAATATTTACGAATGTATGCAAATACAAAAGTGACAATCTGGACCGAACGAGGCTGGCTCTAGTCAGTTTATCAGTCTCTAACATTTGTTTAATGATGTATCTCTCTATATTCTAAGTTGTTTATTATCTGAATATTTTCTGTTATAACTGAACCCTGACCTTTTATACTACAGTGAAACTTCAATAATTTGAAGACTTCGACAAGCCGAAGTAAATCTTTATTGCTGTAATGCGGAATTTTTTTTATTTATTTTCGATAGACCGATTCACCGCTAATTTTTTTTTTGCAAATAAATAAATGAAAATAGTACAGTGTACTAAGCAAGAAGGAAAAAAATGTGATATAAATCCCAAATATATTTTTGTTGCTTAAAGAACAAAATGATTAAATTTGTTTTTTTGTAAACAACTTTGTTTAATATTCTTTATGTTTAAGGTTTATTGCTTAAACTCATAATGTTGCAATTTTTCAGGAAGAAGATACAACTGAAGTACCTACTGTAAATATGAAACGATCACCGGCTTTGGTTGCAGAAAAAGTAATTCAGGCCAACATGACTGAGGAACAAAAATTACTTGAACATCAGTAAGATAATTTTAATTTTATAATGAGTTTTGCTTATGACCCTTTTTACTGCCAAAAAGGCTCCGAGTAGCTTAAAAACTGCTGTGTGCTGTCGGTGCTATAGTTGGGAAAAAATGTTTCAGAGGAATTTGCCAAAAGAGAAGGTGGTTTGAAACTAATTTACATTACATTTCCAGCTGGTTCTTAGCCACAATTTCACTTAAATACAATGTTTTATGGTCATTTGTCAATGGCAAATATTTGTAAAAAAAAAAAAAAAAATTTAAGTTGCATTTGCATCAAATACGTGGAGGCGCAAAACTTTAAATAGCAATTTCTCGTTTTAAACTCGGCTGCAGATGCAACTTTTGCTCTAAGCACGGCAGTATAATTTTAAATACAGTATAACTTCGATTTAACCATACCCGATTTAAAGATTTCCTCAATTGAATGATACATTTTACTGGACCAGATTAGACTGCATTCATTGTCTATGCCCCTCGATTGAACGATTCTTTTGATTTAACGTTTTATTTCCCCTGTCCACTTGACAATCGTTAAATCGAGGTTATACTGTATTATAAATTGTAATTTTTAGACATTTGTACTTAATAATTTTCCATGAAAACATTTGAATTCCTCTGAAAACATTTTTTTACTTTCTTCTATATCTAATATATAGAAGAAAGTATTGGATTCGTGCAAATTTTCGAATTTCAAATTTTGACGGATTCGAACGTTTTGAGGTGTGCTGAGTCCATTTCGACTATTTTTGGAAAATGTCTGTCTGTCTGTGTGTGTGTGTGTGTATGTGTGTCACGTCTGTGAGTGACCAGTTTTTTGTGGCCGCTCTACAGCAAAAACTACCGCATGAAATTGAACGAAATTTGGTACACATATGTGTCCCTAATGTGAACTTGTGCCCATTGGTTTTTGGCGCGAATTCCTCCAAGGGGGGTGGAGCAATGGGACGTTTTTTGAGTTACGCGTGCTTGCTATTCCTCAGGAAGTAACTGGCGGAATCAAACAAAATTTGGTCCATATGTTGCCCCTAACAGGAGCAGGTGTTGATTCAATTTTGGTGTCAATAGCTCAAACGGGGGTTGAGTTATAGAACGTTTTTTGTCGTGAATTGTGACTGCTGTATCTCAAGAAATAACGAACGGAATCAAACAAAAAATTTTTGACAAGTAGCCCTTAGTGGGTATAAGAGCTGATTTTATTTTGGTGTCAACAGCTAAAAAGGGGGTAGCGCAATCGCCCGTTCTTTTTTTCCATTGTGAGTGCCCTATCTCAAGAAGTAATGCTACGTTCTGGTTGAAATTTGGAATATATGTGAATCCATACGTAAACAGGCTTTGGTTCAATTTTGACTCCAATCGCTCCAAGAGGTGTTGATTTTTTTTTTTTTTTTTGCGAATAAAAATAGTTTTATTAATGCAACAATAAGAAAGATAAATCGTAATAGATTGTCGTCTGCGTATTTCTCGTGATTTTAATTGTATGGAAATGATCGGAAATATTATCTCAATCATTTAAAAATTTTTAACTGTTGCCATCTTATGTTTGTTAATAAATAAAATATTTGTAATTAATTCAAGTAAGGCTTTTAAAGTAACTTTCAATTTTCGCTCTTTGTTTTGTTTTTACAATAATTCAGACATTGGGATGGTGGTCAAGTTTTTGCATGTGTAATTTTGTTTTTGTTAGGAATATTGCTTCCTCGTCAAGCATGGGGAGGGATCAGAAAAAGGAAAAATATAGAAGAAAGTTTCGTGATGGCCACAACATACTAGTTTTTAAATTGCTTGAAACTGAAACTTGTGTAAAATTTGTTAATTTGATTTTATAGCTTTACTTGTGCAAACATTTTTTCTCTTTGAACAGAGTTCGACAGAAACAATTAGCACAGATTTATGAACTCATGTTGAAGCAAAGTGATAAATTTGGAAGCATCAGCTTGTCAGAAGTAGAAGAGCAAATGAAGCTGTACCAATAAACACAACTAATATCTTTCTGGTATGGTTTGTATTTTATTATATTCTTTGCAAATGCAATTCAGTTGAAGCAATACAGATTTGTTTGAGACTTACTATCCAGAGAAAATATTATGATAAACATTGCATTAATTCATTATCCAGTGAAAATATTATGATAAGCATTGCATTAATTCGAGGAGGATTTCAAGGATTTCCAGAAAGTATTCAAGGAGGGGGCGATTGATTTCACAAATACTTACCTCTTTTAAATTCCCAAGCCTCTCCCCCTAACATCATGGAAGATCATCCAAAATTATTATTATTATTTATTCATTTATTTATTTTAGATCCAAAGGTGTCCAATAATTTTTTTTTTATTTTTTATTTCAATTCGAAAAGCTTACTAGGCGAGAGCCCCCAAATCCGATCTAACATTGTCTTGGGTGGAGTTGGGGAACTTCGAAAAACTACCTGTAAAAATTTCCGATTTGAATCACTAAGGTGTTGAGAGATGTGATACAATTGTGTTTTCAAGACTACAATGGGGTTGTTTCCTTCAGTCAAAAGTACCACTTAAGTCACTGGAATTGATAGAATAAGCAAAAAAAAAAAATAATAATAATAATAATAATAACATGGACCCAGAAAATACTTAAATTTTCCCAACAATGAATTTTTTATTAATTTTTTAAAATGTCCGATTTTTCAAACAAGGCATGGTCTTTATGACGCCACAAATGATGTACTTTTGGTGCATCTGTCTGCCTCGATTCCACATTATGATAATCAAGAAGCAAGTTAAATATTGCGCTCTATGCTTCCTATCAACCATATCGTTTCCAGTACACATCAGTAAAGAAGCAAATTAAATATTATGTTCTGCAAATGGCAACAGTGAATGGCATTTCATTATTTGTGATGTTATCGGCAGAAACGTAAACAATAAAAGCGCACCAATTAAAGTAATTTTTTAAAAATATTAAACTTAGTCAAATTATGTAAAAAATGGTTAGATCCTATGTTTTTAAGCATGCTCTTTCAGAAAAAAATTCTTTTAAAATTTTGAAAACGACCCCATTCTGAAAGAATCCCAAAGAGCCCTTGTTTTTGTAACATCATTAAATTAAAACTATGTCTTTGGCATTTCAGTAAAGTATGCCAGGGGGGGGGGGGTTCTGCATCTCTGCTCAATGAGGGGGTGATTGCCCCTCCCTTGTATCCATCCTTGCATTCATTTTAAGCATCCCATATTTCATTCCAAGTAATATTTAAAAATGTGCGTAAAATAATTACTTGCAGCATGAAATACTTGTTTAGGACTTGAGTTTTCAATTTTCATTGGAAAAGAATGGTATTTCAAAAATAGATATGATATCATGTCAGGCTTTTCTTTAACAGTTTTGTTTGAGGGAACAATGAACATGATGATTTTTTATTGTTTGAAAGAAAAGTTAGAAAACTATTTCTTAACAATATCATACTAAATCTAGGTGTCCTGCATGAAAATACCCCCCCCCCCCCACCCATATATAATGACCACTCTAGTTTGCATACATAAAATTCTTTGCTTGCATAAAATTGAACATCAGTCGACTTTTCTTTTATTTATTATTTCTGTGTATTTGCTGTAACTAAAAAAAAAAATTCTTGCTTTTTATATTTTATAAATACATACCGTAGGGGCTCGTGCCTTAGCTGCTGGAGCCTGTAATTATATGCATCATCTGGCTATTAGGTAATTTGGCACTGTATATACATTTGTATTTGAAAAAGTAAATTGATGCATTGAGAAAATATTCGGCGTACACATGATAACTATTAATTTTTATTTTTAAATTTGATTTTTTCCTTTGTTTAACATTCACCTATTTAGTTGCATTATTGTATAAAAAATTTTGTCAATTCACCTCAGCTATAAAACTAACTAGATTAAATTTTCAAAATTTTTACCCAGCACCTTTCAAACTTTCCTTGTTTTAGATTAGAGAACACACTTATATTGTTTTTATAATTATTTTTCTTTGAAATTTTTATTAATGTTTGTTTTCAAAAAGTATGAAAAGGAGGTCATTAATTAAATTATGTTGAACAATTATAAAAATTGTTTCAACTATGAAATGTTTATTAATTCTTAGTTAACTTCTTTAGATAAATTAACATTTTACATTCATGTTTTCCTCAGGAGTGTAAAGGAGAGTGATTGTAGAAAAATACTTAAAGAAGAAGGTGTGTCAAAACTTAAAGATTTTACAAACAACAAACTTGAAATTACACTCTATCTAGTCATTTTTAAATGTATTTGATCAACAAAATGAGTTTATTGCTTTTTATGGCATTGTTAAATGATGATTCTTCTGCAAATTTGTTTATTTATCAAGAATATTTTCCTACAATTGTAATTTACTAATATAACTTATGAATAATGGAAAAAAAATTCTGAAAGAAAGCTATATTGGCATATTTTACTAGTCAAACTTAAGAGTCATATAATATGTATCTTACAACTTGAAATGTTATTTGATATTATTTTGGCCTGAGCATTTTCTTTTAATGTGCTTTGAAGTTGTAATGAAAAAAAAATCGCTCCGAATGGATAATAGCTTTTCCTGTTTTCTTGTCAATTTGTTATTTAAATTCTTTTCTTAAAACCAAAGACTTTATAACATACACAACAAAAATCTTATGCTGCTATATAAATTTAATAAATATGTATATAAAAGTTTTTTTTCCCCTGTGCGTTATCCCTAACAAAACTTCATTTATTTGTAAAAATGATATATAATACTAACAGAAAAAACCTGTCACTTGGGTTTTAAGTAAAATTTGATTTTTTTTTCTTTTTGTCTCCTTTTGGAAATGGGATAAATGACACATAATATTAGAAAATTTCATAAGCATGCACTAACTCACTTATATGTAAGATTTTTTAGCCACAAAATTAAAATTTTATTCTTGCATTCAGACATTCTTGGAACATTTTTTATCTTTCAAAAACGTTTTAACTATTTTGATGACATAAAATCACGACAAAACAACTGTTAGAGAGAAGTTTGTGAAAACCTATGTTGTAGATTATTATACATTTAATAACTTCTATACATTTTTATGGACCAAAATGTTTTCTTTTGTCATTTATCAAAACTTAGTGTTTTTTGAGATAAGCGGTTAGCTTTGTGACTCACACTTATGACATTAATAAAATATTTTGTGAGCCACTCAGTTTTTATCTTTTTTCAAACTTGAAAGAATGACAAGGCGTCAACTATGTTATAACATTTTGTGGTGTAAGATATCCGGACATTTGGCCCCCGTTGAAAATTTTTGTTTGAATGAGAAGCAAGTGCTTTTTAAAATGAGAATATATAAAAAAATTTAACTGCATTGTAGTGTAGTGTAAAAATTAGTAAACAATGTGTATACTACACTGTAGTGTACACATAACTGTTTATGCTTTTTGTTTAGCAGTTTTAATTAACTTAATCATATTTTTATTGGTGCATATTTTTATTACTTGTATTTCTTAAAAGTTTGTTTATTTTCAGAAGTGTTAATTTGTTCTTTAAGTTATAATTAAAAAATTATGAAATGTCACACATTTTTTAGTTTAATGACTAATTTGAGATGACTCTATTTTTATGTCACTATTACAGCTGTAGGAGTTTATGCTGTTTTGTAATACTGCTACTACCGGTTAATGAATGTTGACTCCTATAACAGTAAAGAAATTAATTTTTCATTCAAAGTTTATTTCTCACACATTGAAATCTGCCTCTAGACGTGTATTTTTTGAAAAAATAATCAATTGTTCAATGTCTAATTGCTAGAGTTTATTTCTTGTATATTACAAAATGCATAAATATACATATCAAACTGTAAATATTGAATAAATATTGCTTTTTATGTTTTTGAATGAAGATTAATAATTCAAGTATATAAGTTACTGCATTTTTATTATGAAAAAAGTAATAATTACAAATGCATATCAAGTGAACTTCATTGAAAAATAGAGATGAGCAATGTTGTTCTTTTTAATGAGAGAATCGTTCATTCTTTTGACCTATTTGCTGAACTCGTTCATTTAAAAAGGTTGCAGGTAGTCTCTCTGCAACTGGGGCGGATCCAGACAGTTTTGTAAGGGGGGTCAAAGTCCAATGGCCAACGCAAAAAATATTAGTTAAGCAGGGATGTCTCGCCTACAAGGTTGATGGTTACCCCCCCCCCCCCTCTCGATAGGAGCACAACCTCCCCCCCCCCCATCCTAAATTTTAATGATGCAACCTGCGCCATGGATCACATTCTCTTAAATTTTCATCAAAACTCAACTGCCCACTTGTTTAGGCAGACAAACTGGTCACATTATGGTAAACTTTGAAATATGTGAGATTTCAGCTATAAACTAGTTGGAAAAAAAGTTAATATTGATTCCCAGAACTATTTTTTCGGCTTCAAAAACTGAAATTTTATAATTGTCGTTAAAAAAATTATTGTCACAGGGGGGTCAGCTGACCCTTTGACCCTCCCCTGAATCCGCCCTTGCTATGCAAGACATATTTACGTACATTGAAAAATGTTGCATTGGTTTTGTTATATTCTTTGAAGGAAAAGCAAGTAAAGCTGCCTAACACTTAAAAAATACACAAATAAAAATGATAGTATATAGGGGAGGGTGAGGGGAGTTGATATATTTTTTTAAACTCAAATTTTGCCTAATTTACCCTCCAAATTGGAATTAGACAGTCTGAAGCCAAATGTTTTTAAAAATGTGCTGTAGACATCATAGTGCTGATATGTTTATGTAAGTTTTCTTTCTTTTGATTTTTTTGGGACCCTTGTTTACAAATTTAATTTCAATGTATTGAATATTGGCATGCATTATATTGTTAATCATTCTGTCATTAGAATTTCAATTGCTACCCATTGCAGATTATATGAATGCTTATTGAATAAAGCTTAACTGGTAGTGTTAACTATATTAATTTCAATTGGTTCTTCCAGTATCAACCTTTGAAATTGATTTGACCATAGGCGATTCCTACAAGTGGGAGGGGGGGGGGGAAGCAACTGCCCAGTAAAAAGGCCTTGCCCCCTAACTTTTCAGAGTTAAAAATTAATGATTGATTGAAAAATGATTTTTTATGGGATGGATTGATTTATTTTACAAAAGTTTTTAAAAAAATCCAAGTAAATGGGCTTTCTTCATCTTATTTCATAACAGTGAAACTTTAAAATGGAAGAGGAAAGTCTTGGGTGGCCATCCGTCCTGATTTTGATGCCATACTTCATAATTTCAGAAGTTTATAAATCAGTATTATTAAATGGCTGACAAAAAGTGCAGATACCACTTTTCTACTTAGCACAGCAGAATAAACAATTCTTGATTACTTTGAGAAAAAAACTAAAAACTGATTCGAAAACATTTTTGAAAATTACAGAGCGGATTCCGTAATACTCGGAAATGTTTTTAAGAATTACTGAAAGAGTATTCGAAAATACTCCAAAACATTTCTGAAAATTTCCTGAAACTCAGCTGCCCCATATACATGTATTCTGAATTTTTTCTGTTTTTTACTTTATTTTAGTACAGGAAGATTAATTTTAGTGAAGTTATTTTGAAAGTTTTTATGAAAGGTATTTTTTCCAGTAGGAAGAGTAAGAGCCAACAAAAATGAAAAAGTGGGGCTGATGCAGCTTGCTGTGGTTTTACCACACTGGATTAACTTAAACGAATTAAACAATGTGTGCAGAAAATCTGTGTGAAACAGTCTGACCGTCATTAAATTACTCATAAACGTCTGACTTGTAGAAACTAGCTGATGACTTCCTTTTGCTCCAATTTAATGTCATTTTCCCATTATTGGCAATTTTAATGTGATTCAATAGTTTACTCTCTAAACATCACCAAAGTGGCCAAATTGAAACCAGATTTTTAAAAAAAAAGAAAAATCGCTAAGTTGGCGACCAAAAGACTGGCGGTAATTCCCCAAGTGTCCACCAAATTGTAACATCACTTGAGTTCACATCGAAATTAACAATGATTTCCCCCCAAAAAGAGGCAAAAGAGCCCTTTAGAAACAACCAGAAGCAACAAAAAGGGGAGGTGCACAACTAGACCCCATAGGAGTCTACACACCAAATTTCAACTTTCTAGAACATACCGTTCTTGAGTTATGCGACATACATACGTACATACAACCATCATGAGAAAACTTGTGTCGTAATTAACTCGGGAATCGTCGAAATGGATATTTCGCCTGTCTATACGTTCTTAGTCACTTATCCGTGGGAGGTCGAGTTGAAAAAAAAAAAACTCAACATTCATTCGGGGGTGAGCAAAATGAAAATCAAGGTCGATTTTTGAGTGAAAACTTTTTTCGAGAATACAATATTTCCTCTTTTGTAAAAGGATGTAAAAATAACTTATTGCAAAATTCTACAAATAGTACACAAAGTTTCTTATTGAATATCAAAAGAGCATCAAGTTTAGACACTCAAGTGTTTTGTAGCAGCAGCAACAAATATTGATATTACTTGTGTGGAACGTGAATTTAACAAGCAGTTCAATTTCTTTCAGACTCTGTGTTCCCCTTTGGACACTGATATGAGCTTGCCCCCCCCCCCCCCCCCCCCCTTCATCAGACCAAAATATGGGATCAATACAAGAGTACAATCAAAATTTGAAACTGAAGCCAGTTGCGATAGTTGAAACCTGAAACTGGTTATTAAATTAAAATACAAGATTATTTCGGAAACAAAATTTAGTGTTGCTACACATAGCATTATTTTGAACATATTCTCATTAGAACGCCTTAATACAAATAGATTTGAAGCTATCTAGGATCTAAGTAAGGTTGTCATGTTACACCAGTCACTTGCCCAACATCAATAGGAGGATTACCACGATTTAGTGTTGATAGATTTCTGAATGTTAGGTTGTAACTTATGAAAAAGGTCACTTTTAATGTCCATCCTTGCTTGATATTTTGACTTTATCCCTGCTCATGCTGCACATACAGATCCACAAGTATATGCAGATAAAAGCTGAAGTAAAAACTTCAAAAACGGCGGTAATGTCGGAAAAGATTTACACATGACCTAAAAATTGAGTAAATTATAGTTATACATTTTAACTTAATTTCTCGAATACATTCAGGCCCCCTTTGAAATTCTTCTATGCACCCCAAGGAAGGAGCGTTCCCCGGTTGATGAGAACCCCTGCACGAAAAGATACTCGACTTCAGAATGAAGACTCCTTTTCTTCTGGTTTTTCAATCAGAAGAGTCAGAGTAGTGTAGCGCAGTACTGGCTTTCCTTCACTGTTTCGGCTATTGTATTTCATAAATCCTCGAAATAAGTCTTCCTTGAATTCTGCTCTCATTGATTCTGGAATGTGCTGTGTTAGAGCACATCTTGACATTGCAGCAACTGTTAAAGAACAAAGAAAAGAATCTTTTGGCATAAATTGTTAGCAAATAATTAGCTGTATGCATAGGGTAAAACATACATTTTCATTCAAAGATTATATACAAATTTCATTGAATTTAATTTTCAGGCCAATACAATGGAATTTCTTGAGCTGTATTCTTTGCGTAAGCACATTCACATTATATTTGCCACACACCAAAATAAGTTTTGCAAAATGCGTTTATGACATTTGCCGGAGAAGTCATTTTAAGTGTAGTGGATATGGACATCGTATTTACAAATAATTAATGATATAAAAACGTTTTAATGTATCATGTTTTTAAAAGGAACTAAAAAGTATAAATTAATTTCTCTAAGCTTCATGTAGATGCTTAAGCTCTATACATTAGTCTACTGCATATATTAATTGCCATATTTATATTACTTTAAAATTTTGAGATACATTTTAATAAAACCATTGTTCAAAAAGGAATTTTCAATGGAAGGCTCACCTACATTTTAGCATTAAATTAGTTGAAAACAATTATAATTCACGTCCTAATTACCTTGGAACATAGGAACAAATTTTATCTGATTCTGAAAAAACAGAGGTTTCTATAAATATTTAATTATTTGTGCGAGCATTTTTTCGTTCTGATATCAGACGACTTATGCAAAAATGTTGATTAAAATTGACATAACCTAATAATTAATAGTTAATTAATCTATTTGATTATAGAATTTTGCATTGTCATCGAGTCTGAGGTTACATACCTAATTTCAAAAGAATCTGATTACAGGAAATGGGTGAAAATTTACTTAAAAGATTCCACCCGAACTGATGTACACAAAGACCAAGTTAATAAAAATATGGTAATAGGAAGACACAAAAAGAAGGGGGGGGGAGAGTAAGAAAAGAAAAGGTTTCGAACGACCTAAAAACACGTTGCCGCAATTGCACCCCATCTCTTCATCGTGTTTGTGAACTATACACTGCAACAGTAACAATTAAACGAGTGAATGAAAAAGAAGCATTTTTTTTTTTAAACAGCATAAAATAGCTGCGAATCAACCTTACGGCTGATTCGCAGCTTGCGGTGTTTAGACTTCACAGCATATAAATGTAGAATACACTTATTTATTTACCTTTACAATCTTCTTCGTTCGGATAAGTATGGATTCTCATTTCGTCTTCGCAAACTTTTACTTTGAATCCTATGTTTTCAAGCATTTTCTTGTAATGTGAAGCATCATATTTGGTAAAATGTGACTCGGGAATATGTTGTTCAACACCCTAGCATAAAAAAAAATGTTAATGTATAACATCATCGTACCACATGGAAACTGACATAACGTGAAGTCACTAAAGTACAGAGTGGTGTGAAAGTGGACGCCCCCCCCCCCCCCTCCTCCAGTGGCGTAAACACGTGCCGCACGACCCCGCGGCCCGGAATCAGAAAGGGCTTGAAAACTTTTGACCTCCATTTTCATTCAATTTTATTACATTTTTTCGTAAATCACACTTAGTTTGAGAAACTTATTTGTTTCTTGAGTACCAAAACTTTGCACTTCTTTCCAATGTAAGTTAGTATCGGGGGCCTCAGGCGGAACACTTTTTTTTGGGGCGTCCTTGTTGTCAAACATCACAATTTTTACCATTTGCTTATGCAGTTTTAGCCATTTGGGGGGCCTCAAATAGTAGGAGACCTTAGCCACGGTCCATCAGTTGGCTTATTCGGTAATAACACCCTGTGTATTAGAGAGGCCATCAACCTCCATGCACAAAAGCCAAAACTTGACCCGCCCCAACTTCCATGCACGAAAACCAAACCTTAGCCCGGGGGAAAAAGTATCATAATGAACCCCCCCCCCCCCCTCCAGGTCACCTGCCCGGAGAGAAGGAAAAATATGAATTCTAACTGCACCTGTGTCCGGAAAAGGAAAGCCAAGAGACATTTTTGGGTAAGATCTGGATTGGGACTCTGTCAGCATTATGCCCCAGCCTCCTGCACGTCACATGTTAAGAAAATTCTCACAACTATCAGAGATATTTATGCTTGCGGAAGTTTGTCAAGGTTAAAATAGGGCCCGCTTAACGAGTGAAAGGGGCCCAAACCAGACCCGTCATCTGGGCAATCAAGGAATTAAGATAATATGCAGTTATGCATTTTTGCTTGTATTTTGATGTTTTTCTCCAATAAAGCGCATTAAATCCATACCCTCCCCCACCTCCCGGAAAACTTTAAAATGACACGGGCCCGGCTCAAACTTAGTGAATTTCAACAATTAATAGTTATTGCTAAAATTTCATTTAAAAAATGAACGCT
Organism: Uloborus diversus; assembly: GCF_026930045.1. Taxonomy (NCBI): domain Eukaryota; kingdom Metazoa; phylum Arthropoda; class Arachnida; order Araneae; family Uloboridae; genus Uloborus; species Uloborus diversus. Next base: position 107,753 of record NW_026558643.1, on the reverse strand, counting down.
GCTATAAGTTGGATTAATGTCAGTTAACAAATTATTTAGCTGCCAGCGTAGAGCCGATAAGGAGAACATGGCTATTCCAAGTTTTTAAATCAAGGAGCTGAAAATTAGTTTTGAAGCAAAAAAAAAAAAGTTGTGGCGACCTTCGGGGGCCCTCCTTGATTCTGATTCTTGGCGGCCCTGATAGAGTTGATTGTCGATAAAAGTTGATCGTGAAAAACAGAAGTACATTAAAATACAAATGAAATGATATCTTTCAGGGCCGTAACCAGAAAATAATTTCGGGGAGGGTTTAAAAACTTGCATGCGGAGCTTTGCGCTATATGCTAATGTTCAAGTCGTCATGTTATCTATTATGAAAGCGTCTGAGTTTTGGAATAATATTTTTTGGAATATTTAAAGAAAAAAATACGAATATTAAAATGTAAAAATGAACAAACTTTATCAAAGCTTGTTTTAAATATTTTGACTGGTTTCACAAGTTTTCTTTCTCTCCTCCCCCCCCCCTTTTTTTTTTTTTTTTTTTGAAGTATATCAAGGGCTTCGAAATATAGCAGTAGTAAAAGCTTGCTTTTACATTCCTTTCCTATTTCAATTATGTTGAGGTAAAAGACTCATAAGGAAGGGATAGTTTGCGAAAGCCGCTCCAAAGAACAAAGTTCAATGTGTCAAAACTTCGCGTGGACAAAACTTCTCGCGGTCAAAACTTCGCTTGGACAAAACTTCGCGCGGTCAACTTCGCTGATTCATAACTTCGTGACTTCGCCTATCCAGAACTTCGCGTGTGTAGAACTTCGCGCATTCATAACAATGAACTTCAATAAACATATCATATAAACTTAGCTAAAAAGTAAAAATGTATCTTTTTTGTGGGGGGGGGGGGGGGTATTATCGTTTCCTGATTTCCAGGAACGTATTAGACACACTCTATATAAAGAACTTAATTGTTTATAATAAATTACTTAATTGCGAGTTAATTGTGTTAATCCTAAATGAATGTAAGTATAGCAAGTTATTGAAGTAATAAATTGATACAGATTTGAAGTTTAAATAAAGATTAATTTATCACTTTTTCGAAAACGAGGAATTGGTTTTATAATACAGTGAAACCTCTCAGGAGCGACCACTCTCCGTTCCTGAAAAAAGTGATCGTTAATGGAGGTTGGTCGCTCTTAGAGGTCATTAGGTCATTTTTTAACATGCAAAGGTAATATAGCACCTATGGAAATTATTCATATTCTTCCTTCAGGGTAATCAAAAGCAATAGAATAAGAACGTTTAAACAAAGAAACTTCTTCTTTTTTTTTTTTGAAATTTTTAATGTAAAATATAATCCTATTCTATTCAAGAGTCACAACTGACTTCAACTGCATTTATGTCGAGGACTGCATACTAAGTGCCTTGCCTCCATTGTTTTTATATACCGATAGATGGCAGCACCATCACCGGATCGAGCAGTTAATGAGAATTTAGAACTAGTCCAAGAGCTAATAGCTACCTGGTACTAGCACCCCCAGAGGTATCGTTTCACTTGGAGGACATTGAGACCACGAGCATATTTAACGTCGCCCAGTCCCCTTTAATGACGACGGTGGGTTTTCGACCAGCAAGGATCGAACCCGAGGCCCTCCGGTCCCGAGTCCAATGCCTTACCGATCAGGCTACCACGGCCCCAAAAATATAATTTTTACATGATTTTTACAGTTAAACACTATTTAGTAGCGTTAAAATATGTAAAGAGATTTGCCTGCTTCAGGCTTTTAGTTTCGTCTGAAACAACTTTAGATTCTAACTTAGCTTTTAGCTGTAAAAATAAGTTATTAATGTCCTCATCATTAGTGCAATCTGAGTGCAACATAAGATTATCTATCTCTGTTAGAGTTAGTTGAGCTGACAGCCTTGGTCGTACAGCATCCGTCAACCCCGCGTTTTCATCACCTTCATTAAATGTGTAACATCAATACGTTTCTCGAGCGTGAGATCAACTCGCTTTTTCGACATTTTTACTGCGATGTTGATCAAATGCAGATCCAATGCAACACTGAAACCAATACTTTAGCTATTCGAATGAGCTGTAGATTTTGTTCACTCTAATGACCTAGGATTGGACCGTTCCACCCGTAGTAACCAAGAAATTCCAAGAAGCAATCCTTTAGAGAACTTCTATTCTTATCCACCCTTACTCAATGTAACAATTTAATGTTCTATAGCTAACTAACTGAAAAATTTTTGATGATTGAAAATTTTGCGTTTCATTTTAATTATTTTCATCCTTTATTCCTAGTCCTATTTTAAAGCTAGTTTTTCAAAACTTTTTCAAAAACATAGAGTATATAGGAAAATAGTTGGGACTTTTACCACTAGTCATTATAATGGAATGATTTTTAAAATGTGTGATCGTTATAACGAGCGTCGACTGTAAATGTAATTGAAAGATTTTTTTCAATTAAAACTAAAATAATTTATTTTTAAGAAGTTTTATTTGGATGCGAAAAGTAATGCACGTACATAGTTTTGTTTGTGCAAAGTTTTGTACGCACGAAATTTTGACTGAGCGAAGTTTTGTCGACGCAAAGTTTTGTCCACGCGAAGTTTTGTCCAAGCGAAGTTTTGACCGCGCGAAGTTTTGTCCATGCGAAGTTTTGGCCGCGAAGTATTGTCTGGCGAAGTTTCGGCCGCGAAGTTTTAACCCATTAACGTTTAGCCGTAAGTTTTGATCTTTTGTAATCACTTATCTTTCAAATATTTCGAATGCTTGAGCAACTTATATCCCTGGACTCAGAATGGGCAGTAAATTACCAGAAGTTAAGGTAAAGGGATCGACGAGCGAAGAGAGTTTTCTGTGTTATTTTTTTGTGGTGTCACAATGCACCAAACGTCGCAGCAGAATACTTTTACCAGGACCGGTCCTGACATTTTATTCCCTTCGAAAATAATAGGAAAATTTTTTCTTCTTCTTTTCTTGTTCTAAAGTAAGTCGGACGGCGAGTTTTTTCTCCGAAAAGCTCCCCTGGGATGCGGCACCGCCTCTTTCGTCTTTTCCTTTTTAACACAGACTTCAAAATAGGAGGTTATGATTTCGTCTTGCTACTTTTTATGTATGTTTTCGTATTACTCCAAGAACACTAAACCGATTTGAAAAATTCTTATTTTGTTTGGAAGGGTATACTTTCCAGATGGTCCCATGTTAATTTTGTCTAGATCTGATGAGCTGTCCCGGAGAAATCTTAAGAAACTTTAAATTTCATACGTTGTGGTTACGTAGACCAGCTTTTGTCAGCTTCGCGCACATCACAGGTCACGTGGTTTTGGCTTGAACGTTGCATTTTTTTTCAACGGAGGAATCTTGTCTTGAACAATATTTAATTCTCTCGCATCGGGATGTTTGATTTTCACGGAGCTGCCTGCTAAGGAGGATGGAGTGTACCACATACTCTGCCCTACGTACTTATTTTATATTTACACCACTAAAAAGCAGAAAAATAAATTATTTTCAAATAAAAAAAGAACCGACTTCAAAAAACAAAGAGGAACTAAAACGTAAAAAATAATTGGTCATACTTACATACGATTTCCTACTCAAACGTATAACTCAAATTTATTTTACAATTCCAGTACAAAAATCAACTAATCACCCAATTATAAAATAAACACTGATTTTAATTACTATACGATGAATTATTTTAAAACCTAACTAATCATATACAATCTCTTAATTTTTAATAACAACCGTTTGAAGTCGGGGCCTCCTATAAACTACTACCTAGCGTAACTGACAACCCACCAAATCCTGAGTTAAACACTAATTTAACAAAACGCGCAAGTCTTTAAAACTAAACCTACTCGGTTACGTTAGGTAGTAGTTTATAGGAGGCACCGAATTCAAATGGTTATTAAAAATTAAGAGATCGTTTATAATTAGTTAGGTATTAAAATAATTCATCGTATAGTAATTGAAATCAGTGTTTATTTTATAATTGGGTGTTTAGTTTAGTTGATTTTTGTACTGGAATTGTAAAATAAATTTGATTTATACGTTTGAGTAGGAAATCGTATGTAAGTATGACCAATTATTTTTTACTTTTAAGTTCCTCTTTGTTTTTTGAAGTCGGTTCTTTTTTTATTTGAAAATAATTTATTTTTCTTGCTCTTGCTCCTTTGGGATGCACCTTTTAGAGATCAGCAGTGAAGGGGGACTGGACCACGGAAGATAAATCTATCATCTACAGGACCATATCCTGGGAGGGGGAGGAGGATTTTAGTTGCTCGAACTCGAGTGACAGAAAGTTTATTGACTGCTTTCTGTAACTGCCGAAATGCTATTCAGTTTTTATCCTTTATGATCCCGTACCTTTTAAAAAATTTCCCATGGTTAAGCAACTGATTTCGGCTCCCACCCCAAGATAAATTATATTTACCGCATTTTAGATGAATGGACAACACGCAAGAATTCTTTCCTTTGTTAGGAACCTTGAATGCATCAAAAGTGACCGGTAAGTACCTATTCTCATTTAGAATATCATTCAAGATATTCTAAATTCTGTCTCGTGCGTGTAAGCAAAAGAACTGATAATTTTAAAAGAGTTTGAAACGATATTCGTACATTAACTGTGCTGTAGGTTTTTTCTTTTTCAAAAAATCGTCCCAGAACAAATCTCTGTAAAATCGTAAGTAGTTTTTTAAAATTATTTTGCTCATTTGTTTGTTGAAAATTTTCTAAACATAAAACGTGATATCAACGGTAGATGTATGTACATGCTAACTTAAGAAGATATGAGACTATGTTCTATTATATTTTGTAAAAGCAATGAATACTACAAAGTTACATTTAAAGGAATAAACAAACTAGTATAGAAAAGTAAATTTGAAATAAAAAAAAAGTCTGCGAATAAATAAGTAAGATAACAAATATAAAGAAATTGATAAAATGAAAATATAAAACATAAAATAAATCGAGGCTATGAAAATTGATTGTTTTTGTTTTTCATCTTTTATTACAATTTTCTTCCTTTTATAATTAGTAAATTCAATTGCTATTGGGGTAACACCAAACAAAGTGGAAAAAATACCCCACGTATTGTCCGTTTTTCAGGAGAAGGCACTTCGCCACGCCTCCTTGAACGTAGAGTTCCATTTTACGCGGGGGTGATCGGTGAGCAATCCACGTGCTTCTAAAGGAGACAAAACAAGACATCCTTAACTTGGGCGTGCATTTTAATGTGCAAAAAAGTCTTAGACTTTTACATCACTTGCTTCACTTGTCTGTTGTCATTTTAGTTATTCTTACATTTCAAGAACTGCTGCTTTTACAACAAAATGCTATGATCCGAATATAATTTCTGTCGAAAACAGCGAAATAGAATCATCGGATACCACGTGACGATGGAGGAGTCAAGTGCCTTCTCGAAGAAAATGGACAATACCAATTCATGAAATACTACCGCCAGCTCAGTCAACTCTAGCCGAGGACTGCAGTTTCGTGCTTATTAGCACTATCAGCCCGGCATAGGAAGTGACTGAGCTGGAGGTGGAAAACCTTTTAAGAAAGCCTAGAGTGCCAAACAAACTGGTAGCTAATACAGAATTAGCAGTGACCAGACGAGTGACCGAAGCAATGGTTCGGTTCAACTCGAAGATTGAAGGCAAGGCATGGTATATTCAGCGCCCTATAGGGGGCCAAGGACAACCAGACTGACCAGACGAGTGCTTCGGTCACTCGTCTGGTCAGTGCTAACTCTATATTAGCTACCACCTTGTTTGGCACTCTTGGCTTCTTTAAGAGGTTTTCCAACTCCAGCTCAGTCACTACCTATGCCGGGCTGATGAGTGCTAATAAGCACAAAACTGCAGTCCTCGGCTGGAATAGACTGAGCTGGCGATGTATTTCATGTATTTCTGCGTTCTGCCTTCGCCCTGGCTATAGGGCGGTAACTAACTGAAAGTACCAGTTCAGTCTAGAACGTTAAGCATATTTTTACAGGTGTTACAGACGCATGTATTTCAAACACATTAAAATATTAGGGTCAAAGTGTCGATATCGAAAATTTCATCATGAAAAACATATTGTTTTCTATTTAAGAAAGCTGGGGAAACAGACCTGTCATTTCGAAGCGGATGCAATATTCATTACATTTATGAGGTAAAAACAACAGATTACATAAACTGCACAATTATTGTGTCTAAAATCGGGGTAGGAGTGTCCACTCTGATCTACCACATAACTGACATAGGGAGAAGATTTCTTGCAATTTTTCTTTTTTTCAAAATAAATAAAAGAAGATAAGGATGTAGTCAAGAAGGTGGGAATCAGGGGATAATAAAACTAAACAAGTTTCTTTTATTTCCACAAAGACAGCCTAGAATAGGGTTTTGAAACTTCAATTTCGTAAACATTCTGCGAGAAAGTCCGCAAATCTCCTTCTCCCTAATATATCCAAAGACCGCTTAAAGTTGCTTTTTTGGAACTTCGATTTCGAAAAAATTCCGGGACTCATTAACAACGAAAGTGGTCTAACAAATGCGTTTTTAGTTTTAGTTTAATTTCGAAAATTTTTCGGGAAGATTCCCCAAATATTTCCCACATATTATGATTCAAGAACGTTTAAAACTGCGTTTTTGAAATAATTTCATAAAATTTCTGGCGTAGAGTCTCCAAAAAATGTCTCTTCTTATCATTTTTAAATATGGCTTACGATTGCTTTTGCAGGACATAAATTAGAAGAATTTACGGAGGAGAGTCCCTTCGTCAACACAATATCATCGAACATCGCCTTAAATTTGCGGTTTTAAAACTTTGATTTTGAAGAAATGTCGGAAGAACACCAGGTCCTCATTCCTTCTCGTCAAGTCATGAAAGGTTGTTCTACAATTGTGTTTTCAAAATTCCATTTCAGGAAATTTCGGGGGGAGAGACCCTGAACCCTCATTCCTTTAAAATTACTGAAAAGCATCTAAAATTGCGCTATGGAAACTAAAATATCAAAAAATTTCCGAATGTCTCATCTTTGACCCCCTTTTCCTTGCACAACATAAAAACGCATTTGTTGAACACTTTCGCTAAAGTTAGGGTAAGAGATGACGATATGGCTCGGAAATTTTCGATATTAAAGTTCCAAAAAAACAATTTAAAGATGCCTTATTCACATTTTTTAAACTTCAATTTCGAAAAATTTACAGAGAATGTCCCCAAAATGTTTTCTTTTCGTATTATCATTAAAGGTCGCCTAAAATTGCGTTTTTGGAACTTAAATTTCGAAAAACTTCTGGACAGAGCCCCAATTCAATCCCTTCCCCAAACATCCTCAAAGGTGGCCTATAATTGCGTTTTTACGAATTTCATTTCAAAAAATTTCCGGGCAGGCCCTCGAACCCTCCCCTCCCTTCTTTCCTTAATATTAACGAAGATTGTCTAACATTATGTTTTTGGAACTTTAATATCGACAGATTTTCGGAAGAGTCTCTGACTCTTTCTCCAACGGTTGCTCACAATCACATGTGTTAGTTTTTTTAAATTCGAATAATTTACGGGTAGGGCCTCCGAACCTTACATCCTCCTAACGTCACTGAAGATGGTTTAAATTCGGTATTTTAGAAATTCAAAAAACTCCGGTTCAGAGTTCCAAATCTCATTCATTCATCTAGCGTCATCAAAAGTGACCTGTTACATTTTTAGAAGTTCAATTTCGCAAAATTTCTAGGGATATCACCCCCCCCCCCCCCCCAACTCCGTTGTTTAACATCTCCGAAGATCTTTTGAAACTGCGTTTTTCGAACTTCAATACCGAAAAATTGCAGTAAGAGAATCACTGACCCCTTCCCATTGCGTTGCAAAAAAAAAAAAAAAAAGGCTTACAATCGCATATTGTTTGAAACAATACATATTTTGTAGTAAGTTACCGTCCTAAAGCAATAATGTAACAATACATATTGTTTAAAAAAATTGTGGGGCTGAAAAACTCAAAAATGTTAATAAAAATGTATATTAATATGATTTTTAGTGGGGGGGGGGGCGAAAATTTGAAGTTACGCTACTGCCCCTCCCCCTTTTATTTTCAACATTATATTAGTTATGGTTGAATGTTTGTTATATAGAATTACTTTGAAGTCTTAAGAGTCAGAAACATCGGTACAACACCATCCATCTTGCAACACAGCTGAATTCTGAGCCATGTTCTTGTAGATGTTTTGTGAAGTTCAGTGGCGCAATCAGGGGGCAGGTTTTGGGTTCAAAACCCCCTCGCAAAACTCTTGGTTTTAACACATATTGTCAATCCTAATAAGGTAGTTTACATGCATGTAAGGGCAGTGGTTAGAAGTAGCGCGCTACAAGTAGCGACGCTACTGTAGTAGCTACATTTTTTAGTAATTTGTAGTGTAGCGCACTACATTTTGAAAAAAGTAGAGTAGCGAGTAGTTCGATACAAAAAAAGGGTAGTTTGTAGCGATTTCAAAAAACTACTTTTAAATAAAGTTTAAAAAAAAAAAAAAAAAAAAACGAGTTTTCAAACGAATTTGACTAGTCTTACGCGAGTAAAACTTGCACTAATCAGATTCGTAAGACTCTGAAAAATACGAGCTGACCTCAGACATGTTATTTTGACGCCATACGTTCTATCTGTTTGACGCCATTAGTTTGTTTGGCATCGAAATATTCACATTTCTCCAATATTCGTCTTGAATAGAGCATGACTTAGAAATAAAAGTATAAGCGATAACTGCCAATTTAGTACCGCATTTGTCTTCTTTTCTGGCAGCAAAGAATGTTCCGTGTATGAACATTTTAGATGTCAAAGAGATTATTGTGCCGATATCCACCTAATATGGACGCTACTGCAAATGTTATAGAAGAGAATGATATTGAACTGCCCTGGCCGGCTAAAAATAAATATTATAGTGTTATTGAAACGTATGATAACTGAAAAATTTGTATTTCATGTAAACTTTGCCCGTTAAGCAAAAAGCTTTCGGTGTCAATGCCGCACATGCAGTGGAATCTCAATTTACAGATGCATACCAAAACTCCTCGCGTAGATTAATATTTCGCGTTGTGGAAAAGGGCATCTAAACGATTTTTTTAATGAACATAGCAATTATTTTAGACCCTTGAAAACACCCTTCAAACTGTTTTAGCCCATTTCTTAACTTCACATTAGCGAATTGAAACATAAAGAGCTGAAATTTTACTGCATTAAAAAAAGCTGTGTTATTGAATAAAAATACTGTTTGGATGCACAAAAGCAATAGAAGAAAATGACATAAAATGAAACAGTACGCATGGCACGTATAGTATGTAGCAATAATAAAATGCAGCAATACAATAGTACTGCACAGTAGATACAGTAATTTTATTCGAGGCACCTTTTAGTTCAAGCACATCAAAAATCTGTACATTTTTTCATTTGTCAGAAACTTTGTATTTCCTTCCATTTTCAAACTGAAGATAAACAGCCCGCTTTTATGAAATTGTGTCTCATCAACTTCATATTAAGAATGAAAAAGATGCGAAGTGACGATTTGTACACTAACAATCCGATGTTTCGATTTGTACTATGTGGGGTCAGCTGCAAAATTCGTTGCTCGAGAAAAACTCGCAAGACAGTCAATTTCGCATTAGTCGAATCGCGTTGTAGCCCAAATCCATTCGATGCTCCTTAAGAGGCCGCATCAGACAGATTCCCGGTTTTCGAATCCCTATGTAAACCTACGGGGCAGAATGTCTTCTCATTCTTGCGATAGCTCATCGGGAAATTGAGATTTTCAAACTTTTCTTTTTTTGACTTAATCTGTGACGACTATAGAGTGCTTCTATTTTTGCGGTTTTTCATTAAAATAATTCAAATTTTTTTTATACAAACTTGAAGAAGTTGAACTTTGAGAAAAGGTGAATTTTTGACGAACCAGGAGGAGTATTCGGATTTTTAAAAAAATAGAAGCATAGCGTATAATCTCAGCTTTCTAAAGATGTTAAAATATTTTCGATAGCTTTAATAGAACAACAGTAATCAAATAAATGGTGAGCCTATTCCAATTCACAAACTAAAAATTTCCATCCCCCTTTACGAAGGTACGAGATTCGCCTCTACGCAAGTGATTTATGACCTTTTCGGGGAAACGGTCAGCATCCCACTTGTGGGCGTGTTTCTTCTCCACCTGCTTCTCCACAGATCGACTGTCCTAAAGAGTAAAGCCCTGGATCCTGGCAAAAATGACGCTCTTACATAAATTTGATTTTGCTTATTTTTTAATAAATAATTGCGGGTTTTTTTTTTTTTTTGTAAAATTATGTATATAAACACAAAATTTAAGCTTTAAAAGTATTTACATCACGATTTAATTGCAGTTGCAAATCTTCGGGGGGGGGGGGGAGGAGATTGAGAGTTTACGTGCTTCTCTCGAAGGGATAAAATTAATTGAACTCACCCATTAAATAATTTTCAATTAATTTTGTCACAATGTAACTATATATTTTTTTAAATTATTACATTATATAAAAAGGAAAGAATATTTGAATATACCTAGAAGAAAATTTGAACTTACCCTTATCACTTTTGTTTGCTTTTCGAGTATTATTGGAATTTAAGGATAGTAAGAAAAAAGATATGTAACTCAATGGTTTTAAACCCTAGGGTTATATATTATCGCGATTTGTCTAATACTTCTTTTTTCATTGAATTAGTAATTAACATTAAAAAAAATACATATGTATATGCTTACCTAGAAGAGTTATGGCGGGTCAGAAAGCAAATCATAAGTTTATGATCAGTAGCGAACTTTAGGGGTGCCCCCCCCCCCCAAAGGGATGAATTAATTTAACTATTTTATTAATTATTTTTAATTGAATTCTTTTTTGCATTTTTTATATAGGTTATTGGCACAAAACACACACAGCATATTTCGAATAAAAGCATTCTTGTTTGCTAAAGAAGTAATACTAGAGTCAGAGGTCCAGAGTGGCAGAATACATTTAACTCACTGGTTTCGAATTCTAGGGAATGTTTATCACCATTCATCTACTAATTCTTCTTTTATGGAATCAATAATTAACATTAAAAAAAAATGTGCAGGTTCGCCTAAAAAAGTCATTTTGATCCAGGCAGTTATTTGCCAAATAATAGATTTCATTTTCAGCTCATAAAAAATGCAAAATGATAGAAATCACATGATGGTAGTTTCTTGGAAAAATCATGATTATTAATGGAAACGGCATGTAGAATACAATATGTTATCTCAACTGTGTCATAACTTTAAAAACAATCAGTAACTGCTTTGAAATTCACACAGAAATAGTTTCTGAATTCTTCAATAAAACTTATGTTTTATGAAGTCATGATTTTCTTACTAAAATAATATTTTGTAGTTAAAATATAAATTAATTTATAAAACTCAAATGAGAGATGGGTTTATTTAATAACATTTCCCTCAATGTTCCTAATTAAAGCCGCTCATTGTATAGCATCTCGGTGATATTAAATTGGGTTTAGTATTTAATTGGCTTGAACGTTGAAGATGTTTTCCGTCCACATTCAAAATATATTAGTGCATAATATTCCTATATTTAGAAGTAGATTCATTGACCGCAAAACCATTAAAAATAAAGTCATCAAAACTCGGTTGTTAAACATCGAAAAGGCGGGTGGAGGGGATTCAATTTTCGGGTCTCCTCCAAAAGATTTTTCTGTATCCGCCCCTGTTTATGATGGCATTTTTTCAGCTTATACGAAACAGCATGGTAAATTAGAGTGGTCCAAAATAAGCCTTTTTATTATTTTTTATTTTATTGGTTTTACTCTCCCATTTGGTTTCACCTATGTAAAAAATAATGATTGTGAAGTTTGAGCACATAATTTTAACATTTAGAGAGAGGTTTCTTAACAGCCTCGAAGTTCTGCGTTTTCCCATCTTATGCTACGAATGTAGGTAGAAATAAAACGGATGCTAGGAAAGGTATGTAATTTCATTTCATGCAAATACACAAAACTTTCCAATCTTTAAAAATCCAAACTTCAGATAAAACGTAATAAACTGGAGTTATAATAAGCGAGCTTGGGCCACAGGGGACATTTTTTTGCAATTGTTTTCAGAAGTGTTTCCAGAAATAAAGTTATTAAACTCATACTTCATACTGAAATAAAAAATATTTTTTATGATTTTTTGATCTCTTATGGCAGTGGTGCCAAACATTTTTCTACTTGAGACCACACCTCACATTAAAATGATTCTAGCGGTTCAGAAAATAACTAAAATTTGAAAATGTTCAACATTTTTTTAAATTACATGTGAAAACGAGAAAAAAGGAATGAAAATTAAAAACCAATGATTGATGTAATCATTACTTGATGCATCTTTTTTTTTAATTGCATCAGTTTATCAGAAACCAATTCTGAATATTTAGCTCAATTTTTGACGTTCTCATTAAACGTGCTTTTCGATTTGTTGAGTTTAAAGAAGACCACGAGCCACACGTATCAACTTCACAGATCGTATGTGTCCCTCGAGCCGTAGGTTGGGTGCCACTGTTCTTATGGTATAACTTTTACACTGTTTCGATTCATTAGTATTCTTTTCGTGAAACATTTAGCGTAAACAAAAAATCTGAAAAGAAAACCTGAAATTTATTCAAAACTCTTGCTTTTAAAAACATACATAAATCAACGACTACGCACAAATTCGAAAAGAGAAAAAAAGGACATTGAAAAAAAAAAAAGGTAAGTAATGATTCAAGATTGCAATCTTTGATTAAAAAACTTCAGAAACAAATTTGATTTTCTTTTTCGAACGCTTTACTAATTCTAAAATTTACCCTATGAATTAAAACAGTATGTTTCAAGTCTGAAAAATACGTTCCCTGATAATTCGATAAGTAGCGTGTGGGGGGGGGGGGGGGGTAAGGATTCTGTCATTCCCATACAGCTTGTCGATAGGGACTATTGTATTGTTGACTATCTTTGCTTTTCGTGACTGTTCAAGGCTTTTCTCAAGTCAAATCTTGAAGTAAGATTTTTGCACAAGATTGGTAAATAATACATGGATTTGGCTGATTTTTTTTTCCCATTTTAATGCAACTTTGAGGCAATTAATGGTTTTTTTTTTATTTATTTGTATTGACTGGGTATATTTAATCGATCAGCTGGAATCTAGCCAAACTTTTTTTCTGGAATCATTTCAATAGCTAAGGCATTTGGCATTTTTTTTAACTGTCGCTGTTTTTGAAGTTAAAGACTACGTAGTACTGTGTTTCTCGGTTTTCACCATGTAACCGAATATCGCCATTTCTTTAATATTTCTTTAAATTTGTTAACACGTAAAATAATTCGCCAACTAATTCGCAAATTCATAAACAGCGCAAAAACTTCCATTACTTTGTCTTTGCACACAATTTCATACAATTGCCAAATTTTTACTGTTTATTGGAAACATTTCGGGTAGCATCATTGTTGATCCCATTTTGGGACGATTTCTACGGTAAGAAGTTATACGTTATACAATAATTTAGATTGCCGGTGTAGCGCTGGATATTATGCATTTGATGGAGATCGGGAAAGGGAACTGTTTCACTTTATTTAAGAATAGTTGACCTCACTCGAATAGGTTTTGTTTTGGGAATTACCCATGACTTCTTTGCAACTCCTGAACGTTTTCGTGATTTATTCTTTGTGATTTTTAGGGTGTCTTCTCAGTTTTGCCGACATTTCATTTACTCCCCTTCCCCCTAATTTTCAGTTTTAATCATACCTTTTGATACATTTAAGGGGACAGACAATTTGAAATGTCGACGAAACTAGAGACAAACAATTTTTTGGTAACTATTTGACCTCTGCCTGTAATGACCATTAACTTAAATCAATTGAAAAAAACTACATCAATGTGAGCGAAGCCGCGGGTAAGAGCTAGTACTGGAATATAACTGTTTACAAAAGTAACAGTTTTGCTTTTATTCGAAAATATCATTTCAAGTCTAAGTCGTTTCTTTAAAATTGGGAGGGGGGTGGGGGCCTTGTTTTGGCACATTCCTCAAATTTTGAATAATTGTTTCATTTTGGTGAGTTCAGCCAGACTGCAGGAATTTCGCGCCCATTTGCCTGGTGCTGGCGGTAATGATGCGGTAATATTTGATGAACAAGAGCGCCAAATTCGAATCGCAACGTGATCCATAATTTGTTTTATCAATCCTGCAAATGCTTTTGATTTGCAGATTGATAATGCTGCGTTTCGAAGGAAAACGAAATGTTAATGATCCTACTGCATATCCTTCTTGTGCATAAAAAGTAGCATGTGAAAGCATTTTAATAAATCAAATTTAGAAAACAAATAACGAATATAAAATTAACAAAATTTCGAGTTTCAGTGCATAAGGAAAGGAAATTTAGGCACAAAACACCGATTGTGTAGAAGATTTCGGTCGAAACTAAAATGCGCTATAAAAGAGTCATTGCAAAAATTGTATGTGGTCATCCAATACTATACACGGACCCTCTTCCCCTGCCAATAAATTTTGAGCGGTGACAGCATAGAGGGGAAGACGTCCCCCAAAACCTGTCAGCCGCTCCACGTAGAGGGGAAGGAAAACGCTACAGCTTTCTCTCTCTCTCTTCCGAAAGCTAGAAATTTTCTGCTCCTATTTTTGGACATAAAAGCATAATTTGGAAAAAAATAAAAAAAATAAGTCTTCGTGTCTTAATTTACCTTTTTTGATACTAGTGTCTCACCCATATTTTACGAGAATTATTTTGAATTCGAATAAAATGGAAAAACAAAACTTGATCATGAGTGATTTCAAACGATAATTATTATGAAACTAAACCAAGTTTGACTACAACTTAAAATAATTTTATTAGAAGAAAATGGTAATCTATTTCAGTCATTAAATTCGTAAACTACTACAAAAAATCTTTTCCTGATTTGAAAGAGAAATTACTGTTATTCATTTACTTTAAAATTTGTCTTCAAAAAATTGTAGAAGAGAGAAAGAATCATGATTAATATTAATAATATAATAAATTAATATTAATTCTAAGAAGTAAAAAACGAATTTTTCAATGAACAATGATTGAATTTAATAATATATAGCAACTATATTAGTTCAAAATAGTTATATATTTACATTTATAAAATATATACAACAACATAGAGGGAAAAATACAAATACTCAGAAACTGATTACCACATGGTAATATTTCATTTATACGTCTTTTATGAAAAAAATTAAATATCTCATGAAGCATTTTTAAAGCAATTACTGTTATTACAAGCAGATATTTCCCAAGTACTGTTACTCGTGTATAATGGAAAGATTTTGTAACTACTATGTTGATTCAAAATGCATATAGCTGTGTACATAAATGACTACAATAAATACATATATTAAAATATTATTTTTGCAGAATACTAAAATAACTATAGAGGAATAAGTACGGAATATCAGAAGCTGGTTGATACATAACGTTTCTTTAATAACCCCCCAAAAATATTATCCGATGAAATATTTTTAAGACCAAACCTTTACTTTAAACTGATATTTCCAAGAACTATTGGCTGTGACTTTTCAAATGGATACCACTGATGAACATTCAAAGTATGATCAACTATGTAATTACTGATGTTGATTCAAATAAATGAAATAAGCTGCAATAAATACATATACTGAAATAATTGCATTTGTAGAATATATGCGCAACTCTAGATGGAAAAATATGCGTTATACGAAACTGAACATCAAAGATATGCACCGCCAACCCTTTCATGTTTTCGACTTGATGCTCAATTGAAGAAATTTCGAACTTATGTTAAGCAATTTTTGTTAAATATTTTGATTCTTGTGTACAGGTAAGTATGTTTCATAAGAAGATTTTAAACTCGAAAAAAATAAAATAAAGAATAACCACTCAGGTACGCAAGTATAAAACGGAAATAATTATGAAGCTATACGAATTAATACGAATTAAAAGATGCACAAGTCATCAAATATATGCATATTTTTTATTAATCTCCAATTAATTTACATTCTTAAATAATTTCATTCAATAAACATCACTGATTATGAAATAACAAAAAAATGCATAATGTTTTGAATTCATAAGTAATTTTTAAAAAACCACTCTGAAATCCATAACTATTCATGGGCGAACAGGATTCCCCAAGATAGAACCAACCTTGACTCCCAAAGGTTTCAAAAAAAAAAAACCTCGAAAGTCCACAGGTTTAAGGAGGGGGACACCCCTAAAGCGCACAGGTTTTAGTCCGTAAAAAATTAAGTAAAATAAAATAAATAAACCGAAGGTACACAGGTTCAAGGGATGAAAGAAAAACTGAGCTTAGGTTTGAGGAAGCAAGAAAAAAAAAGAAAAAGAAGAGGCTCAGAATTGAAGAGGTGCAAAAAAAAAAAAAAAAAAAAAAAAAAAAAACGAAGTCACACAAATTTGAGGGTGCAAAAAATAAAATAATAATAACGAAGGTGCATTGAGGGCGCATCGGCCGACGGGCCCGTCCACCCCTATCACTGTCTGACCCCTTTTTTTCCAATTATACCAAAACCTATGTTGCAGCTGCTCTTAATTTTAGTCATTAGTTATTTTATTTTTGCTTCTGTGTTTTAAATTCATTATAAACTACACCCCCCCCTCACCGAACGAAAAAGGGAAAACAATATAGGAAGGAATACTAAGAATTAAAGAATTTATTTCAAA
Source organism: Uloborus diversus (assembly GCF_026930045.1). Taxonomy (NCBI): domain Eukaryota; kingdom Metazoa; phylum Arthropoda; class Arachnida; order Araneae; family Uloboridae; genus Uloborus; species Uloborus diversus. The sequence goes on along the minus strand of NW_026558643.1, from coordinate 91,074 downwards.
GCACTGGGATAGTTTTTTAAAAATAATTTAAATGAAGTATGAAAAATTGCCCTCCCATTGCCCTCCCACCTTCTAATGTTGGATTCTTGAGGAAAAGGTTGCTAAACCCAATCAGCGAGAGCCGACAGATGAAGTAAACAAAGGGGGCCTGTTTCTTGGAAATGTCATGCCCAGGGCACGGGCAAAGGGAGCCCGTGCGATAAACAGTGCGAGCAGAAAAATTAAAATCGAAGATGCAAACCAGTATTGAGCTATGGAAATACGCAAGTCAGTGCTTCCAGGATGACGTCAGAGACGGCCGTTTCACCCCTCCTTTAGCCACGAAGCGGAAAAACTGAAAGATCAAAGACACGGTCCCACCCTCAGCCGCTCCACGTGGAGGGGAAGGAAAACGCTACAGCTTTCTCTCTCTCTCTTCCGAAAGCTAGAAATTTTCTGTCTGATGAGTCCTCTTAATGGGGACCAGAAAAATCGTGAAACGAAATATTTACGCCGATTTATAACAATGGGTGAATTCCAGGAAAAAGGCGACATGACACATGAATTTTAAAACTTAAGATTCTGTCACTTGCCATATGCCATTCTCTTCAGAAATAAATGAACTTCTTGGATTTAATATGTTTTTCCCAAACAGTTTTATGACTTCCAAATAATAAAGGACAAAATCAAGTTTTCTCTTTATATTTTTACAGAGCTTTTGCTCTGTAATCTCTTTTTTTGTGACACACTAGAATTTCAATAAATTCGTTATCAGCATATAATATTTAGGTTAACTTTTATCTTTTGAATGTCTAGTTAAACTTTTGGTAGGTAATTTAAAATTTCTTTTTTTTTTCAACCATGAAATTTTTCCATTACTAAGGAAAAAGACAATTTGATGTCCTTCCGTTACCAAAATACTACATCTTAGTTCCCCAACAACCTATTGGGTATTGAAACTAATGTTTTTTCTATGCAAAGCATAATTATGCCCCTCGTCAAGGAAGCATAGTTATAATTTTAATGGGTATTTAAAAATTGCACATTGAAGTAAAGTAAGCATTTTTAGTTTTGTTTCATATTTCGGAAAATTATTAATATTTAATTTTAAAAAATAGTAGTACCGTTTGGAATATTTTTCCTATTTCTTTTTTTTTCTTTTTTACTGATTGAGTGTTGATATATTAAAGTAATAAAAGTCAATTATTAAATGTTGTAAGTTTTTGAGGTTATTCGGTAAAACTAAAAAATGCTTTTATTTCATTTTATCAGGGGCGTAAGAAAAGAGATGGTGTCCACCCCTAGCTTAAAGCTCAAAATCAATTAATTAATTCTACAAAATATAAGTTAATAGAAAAATAACTCCTATAATGAGAAAAAAAATTCCTTTCGTTTAAAAGATGCTTTTGATCATCTAAATCAATTTTATAAATGTATGTCTATGTAAAATTTTTATCAAATTTTGACTGCATCTATCTAAATTTTCAAATAGCCGAGTTGCACTTCTTGAATCAAATATTTACTGTCATTAAAGGATTAAAAATTTGAAGATTGAATTCCTTCCACTTTTAAATCCTTTCTTGCAGGGAATAATCGCAAAAATCGTAAAAAAATGTTTGAATTGAAGAATCGGCTCTGTAAAGGAAAGAAAGAATAATAATTTTTAGTAATATTTCCATGTTCAAATGAACCAATATATTAATCTCAACCATTTTCATTCAATCTTCAAACTGTGTATGTGTATGCTTTTTATTTATTTATTTTTTTTAAATGTAGCGAAGTAGTGACTACATTTCAAAAGTAGTTTGTAGTTGCTACATTTTGAAAAAAGTAGTTGTAGTGGTAGTTAACTACATTTGTACTAAAGTAGTTGTAGCTGTAGTTCGCTACAAAAAAAAAAATAGTTTTTCCAACCACTGTGTAAGGGTGATTATGACTATAAAAAAACATCACCCCAGAGGGTAATTTCTGGTTGTTCTACTGGCGGAATTTCGAGGATTCATAGATGCTTTGCCCCACCAAGACCGTAGCCAGGATTTTGTTTCGGGGAGGGGGGAGCACACATATTCGACAAAACGTCACCAGTTGCTATTGTATTTGAAGCATATTGCGCATTGGTAGACATATGGCAATAGGGAAGGGGGGAAAATAAGAAGAAGACGGGAGGGGGCGGCAGGCGACACTATGGGTTGTTTTGATTTTTTTCTTTTGAACAGTAATTTTACTGAATTACCAAGAGTTAAAGTTACTTTATCAAAATGTTAGCAAATATTTTCTCAGATAATTCAATTTATTACCATAATATCATCTAATCAACATTCAGTAATGTACAAGTTTTGTTGGTTCAGAAAACGATGTGTGGTGTTGTAAATGTCGCAATTGCCAAAGATACCAATCACATGAAGAATTTGCCCTCTAGTTTATCATGAAATATAATATGTACCACCAATAACTTTTCATGAGCTCTTATAAATTTTTGAAGCTTTGAAAACGCGTTTGGGACTGTCCCTGGAAAATTTTGTTATTGAAGTTTTAAAAACCTAATTTTGGGATGCATGCTAACATGTTAGGGGAGTGGGTAGTATGAGGTGGGTAGCTTCAAACTCGGAAATTTTTTTTTATTTATAATAGGCTTATGCTTGATGACGCTGGGGGAGACGAGAAGGTTTGAGCAGGTTCTCAAATTTTTGACAATAAGACTTTAAAAACGCTATTACAAATTTTCTTCGAGTGAGTTTACGAGAAGGAGATGGAAAATTAGGAGCTTTCCCTTCGTAAAACACATTCTAAAGTTCTCTTCGACAACGTTAGACAAGGGAAAGAGGTACGCTAGAGAAAATTGTTTGCAATCGAAGTCCAAGAAATATGATTTTTGATTACATTTGGTACGACAGCATAAGGGGTGGGTTATCGGTAGCTGTCCTCCCATAAATTTTTGAAATCAAAATTCTGAAAATGCAATTTTAAGTTACCTTTAGTGATATTAAGGAGGATGGAAGGGATCGAGGACTCTGACCCGAACGTTTTCCAAAATTAAGGGCCCAAAAACGCGATTTTGTCTCTCTTTGATCTTGTCAAAGGGGTTAAAACCAGGGCTGCGGAGTCGGAAGGAAAATTTCCGACTCCGACCCTGACTCCGACTCCTGGATTTTTAAACGCCCGACTCCGACTCCAACTCCGGATTTTTTTAAAGAAAATTAATTGTATTTTTTCAACTCCCTCTCCCTTCAGGGGAAGGGGGAAAACCTCTAAGCAAAGATTGAAATATTAATTCCTTTTTATAAAATTTTTTTGTTTTTTATTGTGAACCCAAGACGCATACTACGTTAGAATTTCAATTTAAAAATCACATTTTCCAATAGTTACGAGTTAAAAAGTGAGATGACTTAAAAATCCCTTTAAAAAATTTGAAAAGAATTATCTGTAATTTGCCCCCCTTTAATGTTTAACAAATAGATATTGATCAAATCGTGTGCTTTCAATTTTTGAAAACTGTAGTTTGAGAGAAAAAAAGCTTTTTTTCTAAATCCAAGTTCTTGAGAGGGGGTGGTTTGCCCCGGGTGACACCCATCTGGTAGATGACACCCAAAGTTAATTTCAGAGTTTATAAAAAATATAAGCATTTTAATTCTGAAAATTTTCGTGAATATATTTTAAATTATATTTTATCAATAAAATTTCAACGAAAATAGGGCACATATACGTCAGGAGCTAATTTTACACGAAATGCGGCGGTATACAAATTTGTACGAATAGCTTTTACTATACCTATATTTCCACTTCGCTAAATTTTTAATTTAAACTTTATTGGCTGCATTAGAATTAACCTTAATATGAAGATTTTAAGATTAACTGCAATTATTGAGTGTTGTAATCAAGAAATCATTTACACTTATTTTGTTCCATACTTTTTAGTGAGAACCAAGCTTATAGAAAGTCTTAATAAAGAAAAAAACATTAGAATATTTCATCGAATCTTTTGGATTCGTGCTTTCGCACTAGAACTTCTTTGAATTTGTCGATCACCCTTAAACGTTTCAATCTTAGCTACGGGCCTCGACTTACTAATTTGTTGCGTTTCTTTTACTATTTTATAACTGAGATCGAACAAAACACTATATTTCTATTTTTATTTGAAAGTGATTACTTGAAAATGTTAGGCAACAAAACCGTTTGCTGACAATTGCTATTAGTTCCGTTAAAAAGCAAGCAAAATAGGGGACGGCTACAGAAAGTTCGGTAAGCACTCAAGCTGGCTGATTGCCATAATGGCAGTTATTTTCTCATTAGTATCTTTTTATACATGTAATCGAACCAATTGGTAGTCAGTTTTTAAAAAATGTAAGGAGAGTCAGTGAAAAGGAAAGAAAAAAAAGAAGCCCGGAGTCGGAGTCGGCATGTTTTCTAACGACTCCGACTCCAACTCCTTTACTCCAAAATCAGTCCGACTCCGACTCTTCGACTCCGACTCCACAGCCCTGGTTAAAACTTTCTTTTGGATCAGCGGTGTTTTTATCGCAAATGGCTATTCCGAGGCCAAAAAAGTAAGGAGGTGTACCAAATCAAAGGTGTCGTTTTTTTCCGCATTAAATACGCTTCTCCCCCGGAAAGTTTGGGGATTTTTGGTTTTAAAAATGCATTTTTGACGATCTTCGGTAATGCTGGGAAAAAAGAGGTTTGAGGGTGCTCCACCACCCATTTTTCGAAATTGCAATTGTAAAACCGCAATTGTTATATATCCTCTAATTATGTTAATCGAAGGGCGATTCGGGAGCTCACCAACGAAATTTTTTTTAATTGTAACGCTAAAAATGCAGTTTTCGAAGATTTTTGGTGATGAAAAGGAGAGATTCAAAGGCTCAACCCCAGAAAATTTCTTAATTTAGTTTTAAAAATGCATTTTAGACAATTTTTGATAATGTAAAGGGAGGAGGCCTTTCCCCTCCTTTTATGAAATTGAATCTTTTAAAATACAATTGTCGATTATCACATGTTATTCTATAAAAAGAATGGTTCGAGGGCACTCCCCCGAAAATTTTCGAAATAATAGTTGCAAAACGGCAGTTTTAGACGATTTTTAGAAATGTTTGGGAGAAGAGAGAATTTTCATCCAAAATTTCAACAACTCTTCCAACGTCATCATTAATCATTATTTTCATTACATTCCAAAACTGATTCAATAAGGTTTTTGGTTACGGGGGTGCTCTACTGGAAGTTTTTCAAAATTGAGATCGCATAGCCACAAAAGATTTGCCACGCGCAACAGGTATTTTCTGAAAATCATAAATATGGATTCAGGAATACACATCGAAATTCAAAAAGATGGTGAAAGCGATTTCAAAAACAAATAATTAAAATACTGTGAGAGCAGAATGTTCTACTTCCTTCAGTGGAATCCAACATCATTGAAAGTTTCATTAACATCCTCTACTGATTAATTAAAAGAACAGTCAATTTAAAAATGGCAGAAAAACGGGATGGAGTAAAATGAAAAATTCTACGCATATTTAAGTCAATTTATGAAAAATATATATTAACTACAGAGTGGAAGGCTAAAAAATATGATTTGTGCAAACTAGTGCTTAACGATTTTCTCGGTGCAAATGAATCCATGAAAAGCTAGAGCATATTGGTCATAATTCTTACAAACAATAAATAAAGAAGAGAAAAACAATTAAAAACCTTCAAATCGTTTGAAACTTGTTTGGAACGGTCACTGACTACATCTGGTTTTTGAGGTTGTCTTCATTAAAACAGAGGTACGGTTACTAAATTTTGATACAAGTATGTGTCGAAAAATATTAATTATGCATTTATTTCTTGTTGACTAAGTTAAAATATGTTTTTTCTTCCAAAAATTTCTTGTTAAAAAAAAGCTCCCGAAGCAAAAAAAAATCTCCCTCAAAAATTTTGATGCCAAAACTTGCGCAAAAATCCCCCCCCCCCCCCCCTACTCTGTGTGGGCCCGTGTATATGAACTTACCTCTAAATATTTGTTCCATTTAGGATTTTCAACGTGCTCTTTATAGCTGTCCCAAAATGGAGTAGCGAGAACAAAAAGTAATGCTGCTTCACCTCCAGGTTTCAAGACGTAGAAAATATTTTCAAAAGCCTTTTTGTGGTCCTTCAGCCAGTTGAAACAATATATAGAGATGATTTTTGTGATACCATTTTCCCATTGGAGAAGTGTTGATCTAAAGGAAAACATTAAAAACTGCTTGGGAAAGATTTTCCAAGAAAAATATTTAAAATATCACACTAAATTTCATACACACAGGCCCGGTTCTGCGTACCACAGACCCGGCAGTGCAGAGGGCCCAACGGCCCAAAAAATTAAAAGAAAAAAAACAAAACATAGCACTAAGAGTACAATGCTGGCCTCTGGGGAGGGGCCCTACATATTTTGTTACAGGGGGAGGGGAACCGAAATTAATTTCCTTTCTCCATGGTAATTTTTAAAAAAAATATATGCTGCATGATATTGAGAATAGTTGTATAAATTTTTATTTTAAACTAAGATTGTTGCTTTTAAACTGTATTCTATTATATTTTTTTTCTTTAAGTTGATAATTAACTATTTCGAATAATTGAAAAAAAAAATCAATTCTTATTATTTGCTTAGTTAAGAAATAAATTGATATTGCAATGTTCTTATTTTATTTAATTATTTATTCAATTGAAATGCAATTAATATTTGCATCAATTTCGGAAACAAAAGTTGATTGGTGTAGTCATGTGTCGAATTTTCGAAATAGTATTCTCTCATATTTATATAAATACTAGCTGAATTGTCCGGCGTTGCACGGTCTACCTCAAAAGTGAAAATTGTGTCCAGTGACGCATGTTCAGCAAACAAGCCAAAAAAAAAAAAAAAAAAACGATTAAAATTTCCCATAAATGTGTAGTAAACAGCAATTTTATGAGTCAAAATTTAAATTTAGACCTCTTTAAATTTTCTCGATCTCAAAATTTCAGTCATCTTTGTGTAAAAGCCAGCATTAAACGCGATCTTTCCCCTTTGAAAGCAGCATGTATTAATGAATAAAGTTCTAAAATTTTAGAAAAATGTTTTTAAACTTAGACTAAAAGTTGTTGGATTGCTTTTTTCCCATTTTCCAAAAATGTGTTTTCTGAAAGAGCATGGTCGAAAACATGGGGTGAGTTAATTTGTTTTTTAATGTTGACTTATTCTCTCTCTTATAAAAATAATCTTAAAAGACGTTCAGACTCTGTTTTCATTTTCGCTGCTGACGCCACAAGTGGGGTAATCGATAGGGTTAAATTTACCCGATAATTTTCCAAATAATTAGTAAATAGGGATGTAGCCTTCGTCAACTTGCCGTTAATTTAAGTAGATCAGAAGGAACTCGAAAGAGTAACATAAAAAATAAGGATAGCTATATGATTGAAACTTAAAAATAAATAAATAAAAATAGGTAAAAAAAAAAAAAAGATGTACAGAATTTCCATTTTATGCTGATATGCAATTACTCTGACGTACCTGTCTTCCACATTCGCTTGAAAATACTCAATTTTGGGGTGAGCGTTATTTTTCTTAGCAAACTCAATCATGTCTGGAAGGACGTCGATTGCCACCACCTTATTTGCTTTTGGAAGTTTCGGAAGAAACAAGTGGTTGATAGAATTCCCTGGTCCACATCCAACATCCATGACTATCTCCTGCTCACACCTGCCCCAGCGCATCTTAGGAAGGAGGGAATCTATGAAGGTCTCGGTGTCACAGATTTGCATGCTGCGATGCTTGCTGTATAATGATGCGTCGGAAAGCATTTTCTGCAAAAAAGTGAAAAGACTTAAATATTAAAAAGTATGCATTTACACTGCACGTAGTATGAATTCTTCCAAAGGTTAATTTATTAACAGTTTTCTTTGTCATAAATGAGATTATCTTGAAGACAGGGCTTGATATTATTGAATAGGCTAACTAGGCCGTGGTCTAGGGCTCCCGCTTTTTAGAGGCGATAAAATGGCTAAAATTGCAAGATCATTTTATCGGTCCCTGATCCTGATTCTATGCACATTGCAACAAAACTGCCTAATGCTAAAGTTTTTACTGCACTTGCGCTTGCAGCAAGTTTTGACCCAGCAGAATTCAGATTGAAGCTTATCCGCCGCAACCAAAAATTTTAGATAAGTATTTACCTTTGTGCTGAAAAGTAAAGTAAGAAATAACAACGTCAAAAAGAGCGTAACGTCTGGAGTAATCTGCACAAATTGCAGATTACTCCAGACACGTGACGTGTTTCGGCGTACAAGGAATACCTTTTTCAATGCAAAAAAAAAAAAAAGAACCTATGGATAAAAAGGCATCCTCTCTCTCTTTTTTCGATAGATAGCAATTGTTCTATATTTTTAGTACTAACGCCAAGACGTTTGTTTTATTTGACTTAAAGAACAACTGCGGAAAGCAACACATATCAAATGGGAACAGTTTAGAAGGGAACAAGTTTGATTTCAGAATTCGATTGAATCAAACGCGATAGATTATGTTAGAGATGAATGTTCCCCTAAATTCTTATTTGTCCAGTAAAGCATTTTCTACCATTAATTTGTTTTAAATCGATATGGTTCAAATAATTTATTTTTCATGAAAAAACATCGACTAAATGCTACTTACTTGTGCAAGCAAAGAGTACAATTCAAATTCAAAAAAAGAAAAATGCTGGAAAAATGTATTCCACAACCTAGTGAAAGTGATGAAGAAACCAGTTTTGCTTCCACTGCCAACAGAATGCTCAGGGGGGAAAAAATAACTTTCCCGTCCTATTTCATACAGAAAAAATACCGGTGTACCTTAACGCTTCAGTTTATCAAAAAGATAAAATTTTTATCCTAGATCTAAGATAAGGAAGGTAAAGAAGGGAAGATAATGCTGTTTCTCTCAATTTCGCATAATTTTCTTTCCATCCACAAGCAATCATCGTTATGTAACTATGAAGTAATGCCAGGTTCCCAAACTTAAAATTATGAGCCACTTTTGGAAATTTAACGTTGTAAAAAAGCACTTATTTTCGGAAGGCTTTAATTTTCGCGATTTTCACGAGCTCATCGTATGTGTAAAAATTTTAGCTCGGCCGATTTTTAAGAAATTTGGCACAAAATTAGTTTGTAGCATGGGGGTTTTGCACCTCGAAGCGATATTTCAAAAATTCGATTTTGTTCTTTTTCTATTCCAATTTTAAGAACATTTTACCGAGCAGAGAACCCATCTTGTATGTTTATATGTTCCGGGTAATCTCCGAAACCACTGCACCTACTTGAAACATTCCTTCACTACATGAAATGCGTATTTTTACTGAGTGACATAGGCATAATTATCATATATGTCTTTATTACGAATTTTTATAACTAATAAGTTATCTTTGCTACCAGTATTTTCGTACTGTTTTGTTCTTACATAAGTAAAACCAAATTCTGTTTCAATTCTTATGTCCATAGGCGTCGGAACGGGGGGAGCTGAGGGAGCTTGAGCTCCCCCTGGAATCTTTCAGACCGGCTTAGCTCCCCCGGAAAATTCTTGCACTGCTGCTTTTTGCCGTACATTGCTTACCTCAAACATGATTTCAAAAATGTGATCTGCCTTTTTTGGGAATTTCGGAATTTCTACCCAATGAGCAACAAAAGCAGTGAGCAGACGGAAAGGTCAGTGCACTTGAATTCACCTTCACCTTTTTTTTTCACTGTTTAAACACTCTTGATTGCCGAAATGCGGGAAAGTGGACTCTACTCCACGACCTGCGAAAATCAGTACCAGTCAGAGGCGTAGCATAACCAAACATTTTTTTTTGGGGGGGGGGCACCAGAGCCATCACCAAGAAAGGTTTTGCTGCCCCCCCCCCCCCGCCCAGTTTTTCAGAAATGGCGTCACCAATTTCATATCAGTAATGAAAAAAAAAAAAAGCAGAAAGGAAACCTTCACGATTTTAAGAACATGTAATAGAAATGATAAGTGAACAAATAGAATAAAAGTGTCGAAAAGAGTTTTTTCTGCAAAATTTGAAAGCAAATGCAATCTCTGAATATTATTTAGGAACATCCAAGCAAGGTTATGCATTATGATTTAACTCCGAGGAGCGCTGAAACGAACGTTTCGAACATTTTTTAACGAAAAGAAAGTATTCAGTGTTTAGTACAACTCTATGACAAGCGTCAGTCAAGTAAAAAATGAATACGTAAATAAGCATAACTTCATAGGGGCTGCCGGCATTTTTAAATTTCTTTTTTTCTTTTTCTTTTCTTTTTTTTTGTAAAAATATCATCATGAAAATAGTGATTAAGTAGAGAAAAATATATGTGCCACCAAAATACATTTTAATTAGAGAAAAAATTGAAACAGAGTAAGCCGAGATTTAAAAATGTCATGAGTAGTCACACCACTGCTGGTTTGCTAGTTCTAAGTGTTTAAATACAAAAGGCGAAATTAAACGAAAATTTTATCGCGATGTTCTGGAGACATGACATCTAAAACAAAAGAAAGTGTAAAAACTAAGATAAGTCTGAACTACCAAAAAATTCAAATTTTTTTTTTTTTTTTCTTTATTGACGGGGGCCGCAAACGCTTGTATTTCAAACAAATAAAAATATAAGGCTAGAAATTGAAAATTTCATTATGGAAGAACCAAACCACTCAAATAATTTTGGAAATAAATAGCAACTGAGAGCGAAGACAGATTGGCTTGGTTAGACAAAGCAGCGTGCTAATGAGGGAAAGGGTGGGAGTTCAAATCTGGGCCTAAAAATATCGTTGTAATGGGTTTTTGTTTTTCAGCAGAATTTTAATCCAAGTTTCTTCTAATATGCAAATTTCTAAGCTGAATATCTGTTGTTGTTAAAATCAGGAAACAAAACATTGATTTTAAGAGGGTAAATCGAAGTTTGACTTTGCAGAAGGATAAATTTCAATTTATTATGCTGCTTTACTACGCATTGCTTTGGTCTATAGCATCTCGAGGTTGCATTGAAATCAGAAAATTCTTCCTTTGAACTCGAATGCTTCGCGTGGGTCAACTAGTCATCTAAAATTGCGTTTCTGGAATTTCACTATCGTCAAATTGCTGAAGACGGATCCCGAACCTCTTCTCCCAGTAACATAGCCAACTATCATCTAAAACTGCATTTTGACAACTAACTTCGAAAATTTTATTAATGAGCTTCAGCCCCTCCACCTCCGCCAATATAATTTAAAATAATCTTAAATTTCGTTTAAGGTCTTACCTTTCAAATAATTAGTGGGATAAAGCACCCGAAAACTCATCCATTACATCATTAAAAGTCAAATAAAATTGTTTTTGGAGCTCCAATTTGGAAAAATTTCCAATCTTCATAACGATACCAAAGATGGCACACAGCTGCGTTTCTTAGATTGTTCATGTTCGACAAATTTCTGGGAGGGGGGCCCCGGATTTCTCCTCTAATTAACATCTCCGAATCATGTCTAAAACTGCGTTTTCAGAACAACAATTTTGAAAAATTTCCAGGAAGAACCCTAAAATACCAACCTCCTTAACGTAATTAGAGAAAAAATATAAAATTTGTCAAGTTTCAATTTCAAAAAATGCCGAGGAAAACGCTCCCAGGCCACTTTTCCACCCTAGCATTAACAAAGATCATCTAGAATACATTTTTATGACCACACAAATTAGAAAAAACATCCTATTTTTGATTTTTGGGCTAATTTCTTTATAATTCTGGAACAAAAGATTAAGTGTCTAGCAAGATGGGGGTGATGAGTCAGTTTGGCATTTAAATATGAGTAGCATGGATGCTCCAGACATAACTAAAAAAGATTGCTAAGGTTGTTTGTACTTGTTCAAATAATTTCAACTTTCCAAAAACTTATCTCATTTTAAGTTATCTGACCCCTCAGATTATACTTCACGAAGTTACAATTATTCTTGTTTTTTTGCTTTCTAAATTACGGTTTTTTCGTCACTTACAGATATATTTTCATGACAAAATTGTTACTTTTCATCTACTACAGTCGGATCCCGCTACAACGCGATTTGACTTACGCGAAACGGCTATCACGCGAGTTTTTCATGAGTAATGATTTTTTTAATGCGGACTCAAATTACTCGCCTGCAACATGAAATTTTCCGGAAAAGAGCGGCAGAGAGTTAGAATGGGCTTCGTTGACACTAAATATTGGTTTTGTTAATGGACTTTCATCCCTTTAGCATCACTGAAAGCGGAAGTTCACCCACTGTATTAGTCTAAACAACGCTTTGCTTTAGTTTATACAAATAACCACTCCGATTCTTAACTTTTTTTCTTTTTCATTTTACATGTGAACGTTGATAAAATACGTTGAACGTTGATAACAGTCTGATCGCGCTGCATAAACCTTCTTCATTTTTTAAATTACAAATATATTTAGTATATCGATATTGTTAAGTGCTATAATAATGCTGTAGTGTACACACTGTAAGTACCATACTGCTTTATTTTAAGTTTCTCTCCCCCATTAATCATTGATTTTGTGCTGAATTACAGAATTTTATGTCAAATAATAACGCTTTTTCTAAAATACAGAAAAAGTCTGTTCTTTGTAAAAGATACTCCAATATATAGTTAATAAATGGTTTGAAACAATATGAAGGTTTTTTACAAACGTCTGAAACAATTGGGTATGCTTATAAAAAAATAACCAAGCATACCTTGTTCCACAACGCGAAATTCCGACTTACGCGAGGTGTCTTGGAACGCATCCCTCGCGTAAGTCGGGACTCGACTGTATTGTGGAAAAAAAACGCCCAACAATATTATTATATTAATATTTTATAGTTTCTATCAAAGACTTTTACAAAAACTTATCTGAACAATATAATATATAACGAACACTTCATTTTAACACATTTCCAACGTTCCGTTTCTCCGCCCTCCTGTTTCATCTATTCGCCTTTTTCTAGTTCTCAGAAAATAAGAAATTCTTCTAAGTGCTACGCTGTCGAAGCCTCCCCTTTCCTCCAAAATTATTACAGAGCACCTCAAATTTTGTTTTCAAGGCTCCGATTAACTGAAAATTACCGGAAGAGAGTCCCTGGATATCTTGCCATCCAACAACATGGGAGATTATGTAATGTTCCGTTTTTGGGACTTCAATTAAAAAAAAATTGCTGGGCCCCTAACACCAACAAATATGATCCACAGTCGCGTGTTTTAGCGATTAGAATTTCGAAAAAATTAACTAGAAGGAACCTCTGAACCTTTTCTGATAACACCATTGAAAAACGCTCTCTAGTAGGACTTCAAGTTTAAAAGTTTCCAAAGTAGAGCCCTAGTACAGTCTTTTCCTCTGACATCATTGAAGGTTGTCTACAATTACGTTTAAGACTTCAAAATCGAAATATTGGACGGGAGATGTAAATCGATTCGAAAAATCGACCGAGGACAATCCTTTCACTAAAGTCAACAAATATGGTATACAATCGCGTTTTTAAGACATTAATTTCGAAAAATTTTCAGGGAAGGTATTCAAAACTTTTCTCCCCTTAACATTACCAAAGATCGCCTAAAAATTCGTTTTTAGAACAAGAATTCTGAAAAATTTCCGGGGGAGGATCCCCGAAACTCCTCTATTTCTACGTGCTCATCATTGAGTACTGACTGACCTTCTTTCAAAACCAGAAGTTTTATCACCTCATTCTCTCCACAAACAATTGATACAAGATAAAAAAGAGATGGAAGCTTCGAATCTAATTTCATATGTAGAAAAAAAAATTAAAGTCCCCCTCCACCAATTATTTTAAGGGGCCACTGCTTCTGCCCCTTACATACCAGACACTTCTCATAATGTGTCCCAGCTCCCCCTACTTCTACAAAGTTCCTACGCCTCTGCTTATGTCTGGTAAACAGGGTCGAACTGGGAATGAAATTCTTTTCGGGCATCCAGAAAAGACCGGCGCTCTACAATTTATATATATATATATATATATATATATATATAAAACCTCACATTCATTATTAAATTAAATATTTAATTAATATTCAGAAACATAAATTATAAAAAATATTTCATATTTTAATTTTAAGCTGAATAACTAATCAATTAATTAGAAAAAATAAATAACCAAATATTGATTTAAATAATCAGCTAATATTTATTAAAATCTATAAATAGCATTTTACTGAAAAAAAAAGGAACAAATTTTTTTTTTATAAATCATTTTGCGGGAGCAGGATGTGTTTGAGAAGCACCTATGTACAGTGGCACAATCAGAAATAATTTTTTTTTTTTGGAGTGGGGAGCGGGACACATTGGAAAAAATCTTGTCTGAAAATCTTTTTTATCTGACAGGAGAGGAAGGTTCGGATGTTCTCCCTCGGAATTTTTTTTTAAAATTTGTGGTCTTAAAAACGCAATTTTAGACTTTCTTTGCTGATATTGGCGGGGGGGGGGGGGAGTACAGCGATCTCAGCGGAAATTTCTAGAGATTGAAGCCCACAAACGCGATTATAGACCACATTTATTGACGTTAGGGTAAGTGATGGAACTCAGGGACTGTCCCGATCGATTTCTTTTTAATAGATCAAAATCAATTCCTCCTCCCTCTGCAAGTTTTCGAAATTGAAGTTTAAAAAATTCAGTTGTAGACAATCTTTGAAAAATTTACGGAAAGAAGGTTTTGATGCTGTGCCCTGGAAAAATGTTCAAAATTTTTTGTCCTAAAAACGTAAGCAATAATTTATATTCAGGAGCTATTCCACTTAATTTTTTTTGTAAGTATGGTTTAAAAAACCAAATTGTGTTTGATATTGGAAAAAAGCAGTATAGGTACAATATTTTTTGAAATCCAAGTCTTAAAATCGCGATGTAAGACCATATTTTGTAATATTAGTAGGGCCAGTAATATTCAAATATTAAGGCTCCAAAAACGCACTTTTAAGCAATTTTCGATGTCGCTGAGTATTTGGGGGCTTCACCTGGAAATTTTGCGAAATCGAAGATCTGGAAACGAAACTTCAGATGTTCCATTAGTCTCATGTTAGTGAGAAATTGATAATAAAATTACCTGGAATGGTTTTGTTTCTTTTCTTTGTGTTATGTATGATTTTCGACACGCTATTTAACTAGTAACTACAAATATATATACACCTTAATGGCAGGGGGGTCCGCCCTAAATATTGGTCTGTGAAAGGAGTCCGCTGGCTATAAAGTTTAGAAAGCCCTGGTATAGAGCAAATAAGAAAAAAAACTCCATGTTACTAATTTTCAAAGCGGTTTTGCTATTTCAAGTTAAAATATAATTAATGATAATATAGTAAACGAACAGTGATAAATTCGTCCATATGAAAATTAAGTAAAAATGTAGCTTAATATGTGCAAAATTGCTACATTTGCTTACAATATTAATGATTTTTAGGAAGTAAAGGGGGACAAAAGGGTCAGCACATTAAACAATAAGGAGAGATTTTGGCAGTATTTTTTTCTTGCTAAGTTTTTTAAAATTTCATCAAAATTCAGGTTTTCTATTGAAATTCGTTTTCTAATTTTACCAAAGATCGCCTATAAGGCGGTTTTAAGACTACAAACTCAAAAAATTTCCGTAAGTGGCCAAATGGGCCACGAATTTTTCTCTCTCTTCTAACATTACCAAAGATCTTCCAAAACTGCCTTTTTAGAGCTACAATTTCGAACATTTCCGGGAAGAGCCTTCAAACCCCCTCTCTAACATAATCAGACACCAACTACTTTTGTAAAGTTTCAATTTTGAAAAATGAAAGGGGGGGGGGTACAGTCCAACCTTTTCTTCTCATAGCCATTACCAAAGTTCGTCTAAAATGCATTTTTATGGCTGCAAAATAGAAAATGGAGAACCCCCCGAACTTTTTATTTCAGAGTGAATACTTAGATTTAGTAATGACTAATCAATCCATCTTAAACCATAAGCTGAATCCTCCTCCTCTTATCTCTCTTTCTGTATATTATACACATACACATATATTTAAAAAAAAAAACGAATTTAAACGATTTTAATTCTTCCCATAATGGGAATCGAGCTCGATCGCATGCATGAGACAAGTAGTTTAACACAAAAATAACCTTTGCAGAATAACTCATACTTCAACTGATTTTTTTTAAATTCTATTTTAAAGACCCCTCTTTCCCTGCACATGAACATTATTCAACTCAGGAATATTTATGAAATTTTTCTTTTCTGTTAGGGAAGACATATATTAAAATATAAAAAGTTTAAAAAAATAGATAGCATTAACTAGTTAGCATATTTTATTATTTAGTTTAATCACAAGACTCCTTATTTGATGCAGTTTTGCAATTTCGCTCCCCTTTTTTTTTACCTAGAGTTATGAAATGAGTCAAGAATGTTCTTATAATTTGGAGGCATCCAATATCCAATACCCCGTAACATTGGAAATGAACACCAGCCAAAGAAAATAAGTTAAATAAATAGCATGTTGCATGTTCCAGTGGCTTACCCAGAAATTAATTTAAGAGGCTGAAGCTCTGTCAATCTACCCCTGCGTACGCCACTGCATGCCCTACTGTGTAATAATTATAAACCGCAATAAATATTTTTTTGCGAAGCGTTTTAGTGAACGGACCGTTTTTACAATACCAACAAGAAAAATTGATCGCTAACAAATCTAAGCAAAGCATTCTGTTTACAAGATAGTACAAAATAAATCATTATAATAAATAATTACAATCCTGCGGAAGGCCCCTAAGCAATAAGTTCAATAAAACTTGGAAATCTTCCGACATAGACAGGACGGGGCTTCGAAGCACTTATGGAAATAAAAACGGTTAAGATGTTCTATGTGAGCTGACAGTTGAGTACTGTACATTGTACTACATCATTATCAGCTAAATCGGGGCAAACTTCAGGGTTGCTCCTGCCTGATGAACAAAAAACAGATGCGGCTCATTTGCTTGTAAAAGATCTACGTTGTAATGTGAGTTACGTGGTGTGGTGTTCAGGGGAGTGAGATCCTCTGCCCCAGGGCCATCTCTTCTCGTCCCGTCTTTTCCTACAATGGTCATTAGGATAAGAAGTGGCAACGATCCCTTATGGGGAGTTAAAAGGACAGAGGCGTAGGAACTTTGTAGAAGTAGGGGGAGCTGGGACACAGCATAAGAAGTGTCTGGAATCTAAGGGGCAGAAGCAGAGGCGCAACCAGAAAATATTTTTTTTTTTTTTTTTGGGGGGGGGGAGGCTTTTAAACGTTTTTCCCCATAAAAAATTGGCTTCGAAGCTTCCATCTCTTATTGAATATGGTATATACAATTGTTTATGGAGAGAATGAGGAGATTAAACTTCTGGTTTTGAAAAGGAATCGGTTAGTACTCGAAGATGAGCACGTAGAAAAAGAGGTGTTTTGGGTCTCTCCCAGAAAATTTTCAAAATTCTTGTTCTAAAACTTATAGGTGATCTTTGATAATGTTAAGGGGAGAAAAGGTTCGAATACCCTCCCTGAAATTTTTTCAAAATTAATGTCTTAAAACGCGATTATATACCATATGTGTTGCCTTTAGTGAAAATATGACTCGAAAGATTGTCCTCGATCGATTTTTCGAACGATTTACATCTCTGTCCCAATATTTCGAATTAGAAGTTCTAAAAACGTAATTGTAGACAACCTTCAATGATGGCAGGGGAAAAGGCTGTACTAGGGCTCTACTCTGGAAATTTTTCAAAATTGAAGTCCTAATAGAGAACGTTTTTCATGAAATAATCAGATGATGTAATCAGAAAAAGTTCAGAGGTTTCTTCTTAATTTTTTCGAAAATTGTAGTTGCTGAAAAACGCGACTGTGAATCATATTTGTTGGCGTTGGGGGTCCAGCAATTTTTTTGAAATTGAAGTCCCAAAAACGGAATATTACATAATCTCCTATGTTGTTGGAGGGCAAGGTATTCAAAGGACTCTCTTCCGGAAATTTTCAGGGAATTGAGCCTTGAAAACAAAATTTGAGGCGCTCTGTAATAATTTTGGAGGAAAGGGGAGGCTTCGACAGCGTAGCATTTAGAAGACTTTCTTATTTTATGAGAACTAGAAAAAGGGGAATAGATGAAACAGGAGGGTGGAAAAACAGAACGTTGGATATGTGTTAAAATGAATTGTTCACTATATATTATATTGTTCAGACAGGCTCGGACTGGCCCGCCTGCCAACCTGCCCGAGGGCAGGTGCGCCCTTCCTACTTTTTAAGATGAAATGCAATGCAAACGCCTTCGCTGAAAAACAAAAATAAAAACTTGTCTTGCAAATTCAGAACGAAAGTTTTCTAATTGATTCGAAAGCTCTTATACCTTCCCCTCATTTTGAAGTTTCGAAAATTTTCCTCCAAGCCCGCTTTCCCTAATGTTATCGTCTAAAACTTTTCCGTTTTTTGAATTTCAATTTCGAAAAATGGCCGGGAAAAGTTCCTTCTATCCCCTCCCCTCCCTTCCCGTAATGTTTCCAAAGATGACTAACAAGAGCGTTTTTTAAGACTCTTATTTCAAAAAAAAAAAAAAAGAAAAGGGAGAGACCTTCGAATCTTCAATCAAAAAGACTGCCTATTCTAGAACCTCGATTTCGAAAACGTTCTGGAAGAAAGTTTCGAATCACATTTTTTCCCTTAACGTCATTAGAGACGGACGGCAATAGCGTTTTAGGATTAAAATTGAAAAAAATTTCTGGAGGTGGAGGCCACTAGACCTTCTCTCTTTATCTTCTAGCATCATCGAAGTTAGTCTAAAACTGCATTTTTGAATTACATGAACAAGTTTATTATTATTGGTAGAGTCGGTAGTGGTTGCCGTTTGAATACAGTTGTCTAGGCGTTTGTCAGTGAGTTTTTCTACTCTTATTTTTAATGAATTTCATAGTGGAAAAGTTGAATTTCGTATAGATATGGAGCAGTGCGCATTTTATAACATAATGTTCACTTGACATCAATGTCGCCTAGTGGAAAAAATATCACTCAGAAGATGCGAAATCAAATCACTGGGCGACTTCCGAAATTCCGAATGTACTTATTCATTATTTCTTGTAAATTGCCGTTTTTGGCACATGATTGAAAAAACTAGTGAAACGTGCCTTCTCCTAAAAGTTAACAAAGATGGCCTACAGTCAAGATTTTACAATTTCAATGGGAAGTCCACAAAATCTCTCCTCCCCAAAATAAACAAAAATTGTCAAAAGTTGTGTTAAAAAATTCCAGGAAAAGATCACCAAACTCTCCCCCCCCCCACCCCCAACACATCACAAAAAATCGTCTACAACTGTGTTTTTATGACTTTAATTCCAAAAATTTTGCAGGGGAGAGTCCCGCAACCCCCTCTCTCCAATGCCATCGAAGATTGTCAAAACTTTTGAATTTTTGGAGCTTTAATTTCGAAAAAAATCGCCAGAATCGAAATTTTTTTCGAAAATGTCGTTAATCGAAATCGTTTCGAAAATGTCGTCGGCTTTCAATTACGTTTTTAACTTTAATTCCGAAAAAATTCCGGGGGACAGCCCTCGATCTCGAGTCCTTCTCCTAACGTTAATGAAGACCCACTAACATTATGTTTTTGAAGTTTCAATATTGAAAATTTGTCGGTTTACTCCTGACTCCATCCCTTCCCTTTACGCTACCAAAGATGGCTAACCATTGTATTTCAAAGCTCCAATTTCCAAAAATTTCCAATGGAAAGTTCCAAACCCCGTTTCTTCCCCCTACGCCATAAAAGATGGCTTACAACTGCGTTTTTGAGACTTCAATTTCAAAAAATTTCCGGAGAGGAGCCCCCATGTCTTTTTTTCCTCATCTTTCAACATCATTCAAAATCGTCTAAAACAGGTTTTTGGAACTCCTACATCGAAAAGTTTCTGTTGAAAAGTTCTGAACCCCATGTCTTCTGCTACTTCATCAAAGATGGCCTACAATTGCGTTTTTAGGACTTCAATTCCAAAAATTTTTCCGGGGGAACCCCCCCCCCCCCAATACTAAAAACCTTTTTAGCAATACTTGCGTTTTTGAAGTTATCATAAAACGACTGGGGTGAACTCATGTCTCTCATCTTTCCCTTCAAGAACACAAAGATAGCAAATTATTGTGTTTTCATAAATATACCCTTAAATGTCAAAAAAAAAAAAAAAAAAAATCCGGAACGGGACCCCCAAACCTCCCTTTCACTTGTTAACCTCCAAATAGTCTAAAAATGCGTTCCGAACAAAACTTTTCGGGAGAAAACCTGCAAACACGCCTTCCTTTGGGCGAATATTAAACAAAACTCAATCAACAAATAAATTCAAAACGATCTTCAAATTTTACTTACAAATTCAATTTTAGTATTTCATTATGTTCGGTACGCAAACTGTTAAAAAGAGATGCCATTTTGGTGCTGCAACCTTTCTTTTATAAGGAAAAAAGTACAGTTGAGGACCTGAATAACAACTGAAAAAACTTCACAAGTTTTCAAACGAATCAAAAGTTAAAGGGTGTAACTTAGATAATAGATCTAGAATATTAGTAAAAATTCTTTTTTCAATTTTTTATTCTTGTGTGTGTAATACTCGAAACACTTATAACTTTCATTCAAACTCTTTGAACGAAGCACCTTATTCGAAAAAAAAAAAAAAAAAAAAAAACATGTTTCAGTTCTTAAACTTTTTAAAAAATTTATTCATTAGTCCCCCCTCCCCCCCTTAATAAATTACTCAATCGCACCTCTCAACAGGATCGTCTGGATCCGCCACTGATTGCTCCCCTAAAATGATCGTCTATATCCTTTCCGTGCCCCCCCCCCCCCCATTGGCATGCGCCTTCAGAAAAATTGGGGTATGCGCCTTTTTGAGGACCCAGTCCGACCCTGTGTTCAGATACATTTTTAGTTTAAAGTCTTTGAGTCTTTGATAGAAACTATAAAATATTGCTGGCTTTTTTTCTGCAATAATAGATGAAAGGTAACAATTTTGGCATAAAAATATATCTGTAAGTGATGAAAAAATCGTAATTTTGAGAAAAAAAATATATTTGAATTTTGACATCTGGAATTCAAATTATGTTTTTCGCAATCACGAGTGTGTGTGTGTATGTAGGCGTGTGTGTTTGTGTCTGTGTGCAGGTATGAGTGTGTGGTAGTTGTGTGTATGAGTGTTTGTGGTAGGGGGGATGTGTATGTGTGTAGGCATATGTGTTTGGGTCTGTGTGCAGGCATGAGTGTGTGAGTAGTTGAGTGTAGGTGTGTGTGTATATGTCCGTATGTATGCGTGTGTGTGTATGTGTTTGTGTATGTGTGTAGTTGTATGTATGTGTGTGTGTATGTGTTTGTTTGTACGTGCGTGTATGTATGCGCGTAAGTGTAGGATATTGACGCTACTTGGAGATGGTTTTCGCTAGAGGAGCAGCACCGTGAGGATCCGGTCGACGGTGGTGCTGCAGAGGAGGCTGGCTGGAAAATAAAATGATAGCACATCAAAACAGTCAAATGAAAGCAATAAGCAATCGTGATTGCTCAGAAAACAAGAATAACTGTAACTTTGTAAAGTATAATCTGAGGGGTCAGATAACTTAAAAATGAGATACAATGGCTCCCAAAAGTGTTCGTACACCTTGAAATTTTGTAGTAAAATCAAAATAACGCAAAACTGAATTTGAATATGAAGTCCTTTTTTTTCACACCATTCCTATGCCATTCTGAATAACACCCAGTAGTTTTTTTAAAAAAATATTGCCTGATTTTATTTTTGAAATTTGTCAAAAGACGAAGGGTCAGAGAAAAAAATACGCCACAAAAGTCATCGCACACTGAAATATTATCGAATAAATTCATGATTAAAATTATCATAAGTTGTTTTTTTATTATTTTTGCATTGTGATGACACACTGTAAAGTCAGTTGGCTTTAATTTTTTGTTAATTTATGACCTAATATTCTGCTTATTATTTTAAAATGGCAGCTATGCGCATAAACCAAAAACACAATTCGAAATTTGATGTTTTTTCTCTCTCAGTAGCCGTAAATTGGTTTGAAATGTCTCTAAATTAGTTAATTTATACCATTCTATAGTGAAGTGCTTGATAAAATGCTTTAAAGACAAGAATCGGATCGAAAACAAGGTATAAGAAAATGTCAAATGCAAAGATAACAAAACGTAATCGGAGATTTACAGTTAAAAAAAATTATGAAAAATACATCTTTGAGTGATGAAAAATTTTCTGCAGAATTGAATGAAACATTTTCGTTTAATTTTCCCCTAAAATTATTCGCCAAGTTCTCTGATTACCTGGATTAAATGGTACCTCTTCCTGCAGAAATTTTCTTGTTCGTACGAAAAGCAGAAAGCTTACGTTTTTAGCCCTAAAATCAATGATAAATAAGCTCAAAACATTTTGGAACAACGTCTTACTTAAAGATAAAAATTAATTCAACATTTTGAGTTAAATTGTTGCATAATTGTAAATTAAAAAAAATGAAAAATTAAATCTAAAGAACTTAGTTGGGATCAGTTAATCAGGACGGTGAAGGTGTTCTTGTGTGAGGGTGCAGGACTTAGAAGTTTGAAATTTTTCGATGAATGATACTGTTCAGTGAAATATTTTTAAAAACAATTTTAAATTATTAGCCCAAAATTTGGCAATCAGAAGCAACCTCGTTTTTTTAAAATCAAGATATTGATAAGAAGCACACGTTTTGCGTTTGGTGCCTCAAATGTTGTCATTAAGCTTAGAAATATCTCCTTAATCGCCAGATTTAAACTTAATAGAACATATTTGGAGATATCTGGTGGATATATTACGAAAATACACTATTGAAACGGAAAACGAATTAGAAACAGTAAGACTTGAAGTGCTGCTGAACACTTACTCAGAAATTGTTCAAAAAGAAAGAAAAAAAAACAATTGAATCTATTCCCAGACGGTTAAAAGCTGTTGCTGATACTGCATGATATTCTACTAAATAATAACTTAGTAAAAAGTTAGATTATTTACTAGTTTTTTGACATTTTTTCAAAGTGTACGAAGACTTTTGTGAGGTCAAATTTCTAGCACTTTTTGATTATTGATTTCTTTAAAAATCAAGTTTTATTATGTTATTAACAATTTTCATGTAGTTTTGTTAAAAAATAAATCATAGATCTTATAATTAAATATCCGTTCCAAAATATTAATTTTAACGAATCGATAATGGCGTATTTCATTGAAAATCGTAAGTGTACGAATACTTTTGGGAGCCACTGTACGTTTTTGGAAAGTTGAAATTATTTGAACACGTTCAACATTATTTGAACAAGTACAAACAACTTTAGTAACCTTTTTTCAATCATGTCTGGAGCACCTTCCATGTTATTCATATTTAAATGCCAAACTGGCTTATTATTATCTCTTTTTGTGATCATTGGACTAATGGCGAATCCGAGGGGGGGGGGGCGGCTATGAGGCTGCATCCACCCCCATACCAGAAATAAATTCTTTCACCCTCTGTCTATGCATCTTAATGTTAAAAAAAATATATATATATAATTTCCTACATCCATTCTATCTTTATCAATTAATTTGTTTTCGCTCTTCTTAAGGTTGATACACAAATTTGCGATAGTAACAGGAGTGTTAGTTTTCCGAAATTTCCCTTCAAATTTCTGAACTTTTTCCTTACCTATTCCAAATATTTATACATTTACTCACTGAAAGAAGGAAAGGAGAAAAAGTGTAGATATAATAGCTACTTGTTTTTCTTTCTTTCTCTCTCTTTAATTTTCGTGTTTAATATCAATTCTTAAAATTTTGTCTTCTTTCTCGCTGTTTTTCACTATTTGTTTAACATCTTTCAGCTTTTCTTTCTTCTATTTCATTTACATCACCTTGTCAGCGTAATTGCTTTGCATCCTTAACAAGAATTGAAAATTTTGCCTTCAAATTGCATAACAAATATGTCTACACGAATGAAAAAACTTTGAATATACATTTAAAATTTAGAGTTTTAACACTGAATACCAAATTTTAGATAATTTCAAATGTAACTCAGAAAGATTCATTAGTCATTAACACCCCTAGATAGCAGATAATGATACAGAACACTTTCGTTTACATCGATAAACTTTGGTAATGACAAGGAGACCTCAGCAAGAATTTTAACTACCTCAGTCGCCCCCAGAATAAAATTCTGGATTCGCCACAGCATTGGACAAAAAAAAAAAAAAAAAAAAAAAAAAACCGCATGCAAAAGTAATAAGAATATGAACTGAACTGCAATGCCGCTCTCGAAAGCCGAAACACGAGCTCAAGGTGGGGAGCAAATCCATATTGGTACTGGTACTGATTTCCGCAGGCCGCGGGGTAGAGCCCACTTTTCCGCATTTCTGGAATCAAGAGATGTTTTAACAGTAAAAAAAGGGTGTAGGTGAATTCAAGTGCACTGACCACTCCGTCTGCCCCCTGCTTTTGTTGCTTATTGGGTGGAAATTCCGAAATTCCTGGAAAAGGCAGATCACATTTTTGAAATCAGGTTTGAGGAAATCAATGTATGGCAATAAGCTGCAGAGCTGGAATTGTCCGGGGGAGCTGAGCGGGTTTGATATATTCCAGGGGGAGCTCAAGCTCCCCCAGCTCCCCCGGTTCCGACGCCTATGTAAAAGGAAATGAATTACGGGAAGTATAAAAATAGCTTTTTTTCCCTTTCCGATATTTTCTATTGCAAGCCAAACTAATCCTTCATTTCTCAACTGACAAAAATTAATACAATAAAATTTTCCGTAAGAATGAAGACGACGGCCGACCGGCGCATTTTGGAGCGGCGCACCGGGCATTTGCCCAAATGCCCGCATAGCCAGTCCGACCCTGCTGGTAAAAAGCTCTCTTCGAGCGACATGGTAAGAAAGAAAATAAATAACGCGGTCACCTTAAGAACCATCAAAAGCTTTAAATGTGAGGTCGTGCTTCTAAAAGTTGCAATTTTGCATGCATTACTTCAGATATACTAAAGAGTCAAAATAAAAAACAACGAATTCACGTAAGTTGTATTTAGTTTAGAAAATTCTTAAGAGGATTTTTTGTTACAATTTTACTATAAAATCAACTTTTTGAACTTTTACCTTTATGGCAAACATTAAAAAAATATATATCTTTGTGACGATACATTGCAAAGAGAGTAAAAACAGACAGGGGAAAAAAAAGTCAGAAAAGACCATATGAAGTGAAGAGTTAACGGGGGAGTTTTGATCACCAGCACTACAGATAATCAACGAAAACGATTCTGTAACAAGACTGATACATGATTGCAACTTACTGAATAAGTACGTTTCTAATCACGCAACGAATTAGTAACCGATAAGAGACTCGCCCATGCTACCAGAACGCAAAGAAATGCTTATGGGCATACCCGGTGGAACTGAAAACAAGTTTAATAAATTTACCACTGGCCAAGATCAATAAGAACACTTAGGATGTGTGTACAAGGGTTTTTTTTTTTTTTTTTTTTTTTTTTTTTACTAAATTGCAACATTTTTACTTACTTACTGTACTGACCACTCTAGATTTAAACTCCTTCAGAAAAACTCCGGTACGTTTCATAAGAAAAAAATAGTCCATTTGCAAAGCGTCTTCAAGAGGTCAGCCCCATAATGCAGGACGAATGTTCATTGAGCCACTGTTTGAATATAGAAGCCTTGGATGGAACTCTAAAAGAACTAAAAGGTTAAGACAACGTTATGAGAGGTGTCATCGTCGCATTAGCCGGTAACTTCAATCAAACTATTCCAGTGGTTCCCTAGATGAGCGCTTGCAGATACTATATTTCAAGCCTGTTTAAAGTCATCTCCCTTTAGGAACTCTGTATCTTAAGAACACTTTTAAAAGCCCATATTTGTTCCATTAAAATTAAAGGCGGTTTTCCAATAACTTCGTTGCAAAACTTTAATTTGTTCTATGTATGCAATGAAAATGGACCCCCAAGTAAAATTAATACTATGTACTAATATGATTTAAAGTATTATTCTTACTGGACCAGCAGCAGGTCAGTTAGCTCATATTCCTCGAATTCCCATGGTCCTTGCACATTTCTATTTCCAATATAAGTAATTGCCATTTTTAATGAAAATTTCTTCATCCATCACCATCATCAAAACTGAAGGTCAAACGTGCAGATGTACATTACGAGGTTATATTTAGGAAGATTATATTTTTCCCGGAGAAGAAAAGGTTGGTCTCTCTTGATTAGGAAGTAAAGTGAATCAATTTCTTTTAAAACCTCAAACAAACGGAACAAAAAATGTTGTATACCATGATATTAAAAAAAAAAAAAAAAATCGCCATAATATTTATTTAAGACAAGTATTTTTTTCAATCCGAACAAGTTCGGGAGGTGCCCCTAGTATTTTATAATTATTTAACAAAAAAAATACTAAATTAATTTTACCGAAAGATGTATTTCATATCTGCACTTTTTTATGATTTTCTCAAATATTCTTCTAAATTTTGGCAGACAATCATTTTTAAAGAATCAAGTTTGTAAAACATGCAATAAAAAAGTTCCAGTTTTAAACTTTAATTTTTGCCAAAGAAGCATTCTACATAGAAGCAAAATAAAACAAATAATTGATTGAAAAAAGAAAAAGGCAAGCTTTTTCTCTTAAGAATTATCTATTTTCATTTTCTATATTTAACTTTCGAACAAAGAATACTTACTTAAAGATGTCAATTTTATTGTACTTTTTCTGTGAAATTTATGGTATTAGTTTTACAGGATTCTTTTTCTTTTGGAATTTTTTCATGCGGTGCAATGATGAAAAACATCCCCAGGAATTCAACCTCTCCCCCAGCAAATATTGATGTAACTGTGCACAAAACGGACATATGACTTATTCTTTCAGAACCCAATGTCTGCTGAGGAAGTAGCACTTTTATATTCCCAGATATTATTCAACCCTTTTTTTGTTAATTTTAATCTGCATTAACTTTCACATAACTATTCAATAATTAATTTTTATTTTGATCTTTAAAAAATAATTGTATGCTAATGGTGAATGATTATCATTGTTTTTAATTAAAGGTGATTTATCAATTAAAATCAAGTTAATATGTTATATTAATTTTTAAACTTTGTTTTCTACTCTACTATATGACCAAAAGTATTGAGACACTTTCAAAAATTCTCATTTTTCAGGATTTCTCGAGAAAATAAAGACCAATGCTGTCGTTTCCAAAATTTTAAAAGTATTTTTTTCTGAAAGAACATGCTTAAAAACATAGGATCTGACCATTTTTTAAATAATTTGTTTAAGTTTAATATTTTTTAGAAATTACTTAAATCGGTTCGCTTTCATTGTTTACGTTTCCGTCCGATGACATCACAAATGATGAAATGCCATTCAGTGTTGCCATTCACGGAGCAGTACATTTCATTCGCATCTTTACTCCATGTATTTGCAACGATATGGTTAATAGCTAGCGTAGAGAGCAATTTTGATTCGCTTCTTGATTATAATAACGTGGAAACGTGGTAGAAAGATGCGCCAAAGAGCATCATTTGTGACGTCATCAAGACCACGCCTTGTTTAAAAAATCGGACATTTAAAACAAATTATTAAAAAATAACTGTTGGGAAAATGAAATGAAAGTATTTTCTGGGTCCATGTTATTATAATTTTTTTTTTTTTGCTTGTTCTATCAATTTCAGTGACAAAAAGTACTACATTTGACTGAAGGAAATAACCCCATTATTGCTTTGTAACTTTTGTCGCATAAAAAGTATGTTTTCGCTGTCATTTTCCATTAAAAGTTATATCACCCGTGCATTAAGCGGACCAGCAACAAATTTATAAAAACAAAAATGTTTTTTGATCATCGTTCATCGTAAATAGCTGAGAAGAAGCTGTAAATTTCAGAAATTAGTTTATCTTAATATGTGCAATTATTTTACGCACTTTCGAGAAAATATCGTCGGTATTCATGAAGATATAAGCATTTCTTTCAGAAATACGAATTTTATTTGAAGGTTTTTGGGTCATAACGTGTAAAATTTTCCATCAAAGCTTACCAAACTTTCAAAAAACTTGACAGAATACAAGAGAAATATAATATTAAAAATTTTAATTAAAATGTTGAAAATTCGATTTAAAGCATTTAATGTTTCTCTGCACATGCAAAGCTAGCAATTTATAACATTCGTAATCCAAACCTCAACTAGATTAAGATAAATAAATACCTTTGTGCTGAACAGTAAAGTAAGAAAAAACAACATCATAAAAAGCACAAATTTTCAATTACAGCAGACACGTGTTTCGGGATTGCAGGGAACGTAACAGGGAACGAACGTTGAAAAAGGCGTTCCCTGTAACGCCGAAACACGTGTCTGATGTAATTGAAAATTTGTGCTTTTTATGACGTTGTTTTTTCTTACTTTACTCAACTAGATTCTCCAACTCATTAAAAAATTCCAGTTCCATGTCTTAGAAATTCCGAAAGTTATCAGCGATATAATGAGCCGAATTTGAATAGATCTTGGATAGGCGACGCACAGACGGGTATTTGAGCTAAAAAGCTGGCGAAAAATCGAAATTGTCGACTTTCCTGTTTATTGTCGGTCCTGAGTACCAAAACAGGTAAATAAACATGGCAGTATGTGAAAGCGGGTTTTTTTTTTTCATTGAAACTAACCATAAAAATTTACCAGCAATCGAAACTTAACACTTTTATGATTCAGTTGTAATTTTTTGTTTGGGACCCCCCATTCAAGTTTTTCAACAAACCTTCATTGTTTTATTTTTCACGTTAAAAGTGATATAAGACGAAACATTTATTATGGAAGATATCCAGCAAGGTTTTTCCTCTATGATTCATTTATATATTTTTTATTTCTTTTAATGCCTTTTTTTCAAGCCTCACAAAAACACATCCCCCTATTTTTTTTTTCTTGTAAGAGAATGTTTTTAAATATTCTGCTCTCATTTGTACTACTTCCAACTTTTCCTATAATACTGTCTATTTTAACAATCTGCCGCTAAAGCTTGCACAAAAAAATAATAAAGCTATAAATAGAGCAGATTACTAATTTCATAAATTTTTCGTTTTTCGGTTATTTTTCGGTTCACAAGTTTCAGTTAGGTGCAAAAATTGAAAACAACTACAGGATATTATAAACTGGACTATGAAAGACATTTTGATGCTACTGACTGACTTCAAAGTCAGACCACAGCCTTCTATATATCAGGCCTACGCGCTGTATTGCGCAATCGATGTCACGTGACCTCAAGGAGGCTTTGAGCGGGAAAACCCATTTAGTTCAAACAGTGTTGTGGACTTCAAGTAGCTGCTCATTGCGGATGCAATATTGTATTTCATCTTACAACTTTAGTATCAAATAGCAAAGTAATATTTATTCCAAATGTGTGACTACGTTATCAACTGTCTTTATGGAGACTTGAAATGATGTTTTCTTTTTTGCTCTTTGTATTTGATTGTGCTAAATCGTTACATTTCGTCAAGTTTACATTATAAGCCGTGGGGATACTTTGGTGGTGAAAATTTAACGTATCAAATGTTTAACATCTCCAAATATGTTTGAAGCTACTATTGTTGGATTAAAAAATGTTAAGAAGGTAAGTGTGGTTACCAATGGTTATTTTTAAGCAGAATTGATAATAAAAATAAATACAGTAAAATCCCTCCTAACGGATACCCCTCCTATGTGGACAGTATTTAATTCCTCGATTCTAAGGTAAAATTAAAAGGTATTAAACCTTTGTCATGCGGACACCCCTCTATTGCGAACAAAAAATTTTGTCTTGTTAGTGTTCATATTAGAGGAGTTTTACTGTACTTGTTAAATAATATTTTAAGGATTTTTTACTTGTAAGGGACGAATTTTTATGTATGTTCTTTCATGCTACATATTTTTTATCACTTTCGATTTTAATGACGAAACTTTTTTGCCCTCAATTTGTGTAATGATTATTTTTTGTAACTATTGTTTCAAGGAACTTTTTAACATGAATTGGCTGAAGAGTGCTGTTTAATATATACATTAGATCGCGGTTCATTAAAAAGAGCAACTGTTTTAACTTTTAAAGCAGTTTCTATTTCTGTAAGGTACTGTACTCGATCATTGAAAGGTACACATTTTTATTTATGTTTTTTTTCATGTAATACACATTTATTACTTTCGATTTTAATGACGAAGCTTTTTGCCCTCACTTTGGTAAATGATTATTTTTTGTAACTAAAATTTCAAGGAGCTTTTTATTATGAATTCTCTGAAGAGTGCATTTTAATAGATACATGAAATCGTGACTTTTGAAAAACACCAACTTTTTCTTTTAAACCCAGCTTCTATTTGTATAAATGTATTTTAAAATGTTGTGGATTTTTTTTTTTTTTTTGGAGGAATTCATAGCAAATGAAAATGAATTAAAGCTTTTAACAACTATTAGCGAGCCATGCATTAGAAATGTGGTACATGACCATTACAAGCTTAGCTCTCACACCATTTTCTTGATTTTGAGAAATATTATGCAAACGATTTATAACATACTGTTAAATAACTTCTCCAAAAAAAAAATCTCACAGATAACTCATGATAAATCTAATTATATTTTTTACTCTGAAATATATGCATCAGTATTGTCCTTTATACCAACTGTTTAGTTTGTTTCAATTGTTCAGATGTTTTGTAATTATTATTGGGTATTGGAGTGATTTTTCTCTCAAAAATGTATACTGTTTCTTTTGTTTGTAACAGTTAGAAATATGGCTAAATATTGGTTTATTTTATTCCATCTTATTTTTTTTTTCATTTGTCTGTATTTTTATCAAAGGAAATCAATACTACTGTAAATCATTCGTGTGAAAAATTCAAAATATTTATTAGTTTACTTTCCCGTCTGTCTTAATCATTTTACAATTTACATTAAGCAAAATTTATTTCGTACTTTCTTTTGCATTATGATTTGAAGTTGAAGTGTATTTTCTTTTTACCCATTAAAATTTTCATTTTTATTCATTATCTATATATTTATTACGAATATAATATGTAATGTGTCATGCATGAATTTTAATTTAGTTTACTATTTAAGAACTATTTGTGTCGATATTAAAACTCGAACGATATAAATTTTTAATTTAGAGATGTATCGGAGTATTTCATGTAAAAATTAACTGTTTTTTTTAATGGATTATAAAAAAATCTAAATTTTTATTCACGGTAGAGCTATTATGAGATGTAAACAAACCGCCTTCACGGGCGGCCATGTTGAATGAGCGCGCAGGCCTTGTGTTAAGATGGCTGTGGTCAGACGCAGAAATAAAACAGGGTGATATTTTTCAATTTCGATATTTTCAAGAGAAATCCATAATTTCAGCTTGTTGCATTTCTATTTGCTTGAATTTTGCATCAAATAACCTCTATGTACTGCATTTTATAATATTGTGTAGTTGCTTTTGAATCGTACTCATGACTGAAGCCATGCAATCGCAAAAGCTCAAAATTAAGAAATTGATAATGTGCTCTATTTATAGCTTTATAATTTTTTCGGGCAAACTTTTGCTGCAGATTATCAAAGTAGTAAGGTACAGAAACTTTTTCTGTACCTTACGTAGTTTCTCATCTCTATACTGAAGTAAAATTTTACAGAAAGAAAGCTTAGTTTTTTTTTTTTAATTCTAATATGTAAGTCAAGGGCGTATATAAGGGAGGGGCTGAGGGTGCCGGGGCCTCTCCAAAATCTGGAAAAAAAATCCAAAAATAAAGGTCGTTATTTTTGGTTTTAGTTGCTCACAAATAATTTCCAAACTTTTAGCTACAAAAATAATAAGAAGAAGAATGAATAAATAAATATGATAGTGATAATAATCATCATAATACGTTAGATCAGAGATTTCCAAACTGGGTGCCTCAGGAAGAGGTGAGGGATACCGCGAAGTGCCCATGGTAACAATAATAAAAATATAAAACTAGATTAGGATGCCGTGAGAAAATTTTAATTGTTCAAAGGATGTTTCGAACCCTGCGTTAGATGACACTAGACAACTGGCAATGGTGTTCAGAAGGGGTCAGGGGATCCGTACCCCTTACTCAAGAAAAGAACATGTCTTGGGGAAGCGAAGTTATTTTAGGAAAAAATCAGTTTGAAAAGAAGGGTCTTCAAAATGTTTCTCTCGTTGACTCGTGTCCCCTGCAAGAAATTTAAAATAAGTTTTAGCTGTTCGGTTGGAGTAATAATGGAAATTGATGTCCTAAAAACGCATTTATTTAGGCCTTTTTCGGATATCAATTTCAAAACATTTCTGGCTGAGGGTCCCCGCCCGAACCAACACCCTTTCACTAAGATTATTACCAAAAACAGTCTGAAATTGTGCCTTTAAACTTTCAATTTTGAAAAGTTTCGGAGGAAGATTTCTGAAATCGTTCCTAACGTCTAAACGTCTCCAAAGATGACCTGAAATTGCGTTTTACCTTTCAGGGAAAGATTCTCGAGCTCCTCCTTTCCTAGAATTGCCTTATGTTGGAAAAAAAATCTCAATTGATTTTGAGAATAACCCAGGGGCGGACTGGCCACGTGTGAGATGTGGAAAATTCCACATGGGCCGTCCTTAACTCGGGCCGTTTTCTGTGCATTCAATGTGTACGTACCGTTTTCCTCAATATAATTTTTGAAAAAAAGTTCTTAGCTAGGCCGACCGTTCTTATATCGAGGGCTGCAGCCAGAACTGCTCTTTTCTGGGTGGGTGAGGGAGAGGAGGGGACGGCCGTTCCTTATCCAACGATCACTCTAGGTCACTCTCAGGACGTTACATACTCCGTTCTTGCCTAACTATTACCGTATCTTGTTAGGTAGGGAAAACGAAACAATGTCTTTGTTGGGTGGTCTTCGTCCGAAGCGAAGCCTTCAGGGTCCAAGGGTGTCTCTCGTATCTGTTCGGGATTGGTGTTTCCTGGAATTCTGGTAAGGAGTTTTATTGGGGGTGGGGATCTTTTTTTGCAGCCATCTGAGACTGTCTGGGAAAAGATTACATTGAACCTTTTTCTAATGAAATACGAGAAAGGCGCCATCCTAAGAACAGAATGTATAGGAGCAAAACGTCTGCTAAAAAGCTTTTTTTCCCCCTTTTCATCCTTCGTTTTTTTGTTATGTTTCCTAGCACTTTGCAATAGATAGATTCATGACTTTCTCAACCAATTAGATAATTTTGAGATCTCCTCAATTTCGTCTCCGAGGAAAAAAACGAGTCATTTGTTATACACCGTGTTGACTGCTCAATGGGATTGCATGTGTTTTAAATCCAACGGTGACAAGAATCTTTTTTAGGTAAGTTTAATATTTTTAATCATCATGTGTTTTTTTATTTTTTTTTTTTTTTATTTTTTTTATTTATTTATTTTTTTTTTTTTTTGTCATCAGCACTTCAAATAATAAGAACTTGAACTATCGGTTATAATTATAACAAATTGACGGTGTTACACAAAAATGGGTCAACCACCAAGCAGTACTTTTGAGTAAATTGAGTTCTAAGCTGAACTTCATAGATGGTATATTAATTCAGAATTTGGCTTAAATCGTTTTTGTATCCCCGTAGTGTATCAGTTTATCTGCCAACCTATGTGAATAACTCTTTATTTTTTGGAAAATTTTTGTTGGATAACTCATTTTTGTATAACACCGTCCATTTCATCTATTTTCGTTTAGCAAAAATAAAATTTACAAAAGTACAAACAGCATAAATATTTAAAACAGTGATTTCCAACATTTTTTTTTCCGTCGCCCCCCTTACCTTTTTCCATGAAAAAAGCAAGTTTTAGAGCAACGTAAAATCGATATGAGGTATTTTTTGCATACAGTGAAACCTGCGTAAGTTGACCACTTGCGGTGCAGTACTTTGGTGGTCAACTTAGACCGGCGGTCAACTTATAAAGGGCAGTAATGATTTTTTGAAATATTTTTTGTCATTTCTCGCACCGTGTATTAATTTTTCGAGGAATTCACCCTTATTACTCTTTCTATTCAACTAACTTTCATTGTTTAACATTATTGAAAGTGAAACATTAATTAAAAATACTATTCAAATAGTTTTGTTTTTCCCTTGTTTTAGACACCGTAGTTTTAGAAATTTCATATGTGCCAGCTAATTTTCTCTGGCTTTCTCCTTTTTCAATTCATTTTAATATTTCATACTTTTTATTAATTTCAAGTTCAACTAACTTTCTTTTTGAAGCCTTTTTTATGTAACACTTATAGCACAAAGAGCAACAAGCTCGACTCTCTCAGTTCATGAAGGCAAAATTAAAATGTCAAGGGGACTAACGGCCCAAGAAATTGAAGAAAAAAAAGAAAAAAATCTAGCATTAAGACTTATTAACTTTACAAATAGACACTGCTGGCCACTAGGGAGATGCCCTACCCATTTTGTTGCAGAGGGCCCAAAATGTACAGATCCGGGCCTTAGCACAATTCCAGTATTGATACAACCTATTGCAACTGAAAGAAAACACTTCAGACTTTTCTACTGACACCTATTTTTATTGAACAAAGTACAAAAAACTATCCCAAATAGAACAACAAATGAAAAACAAGTTTGGAGAATAAAGAGCAGCATAAGCTTTATGCTGCTGGTTTAGGTAGTAAAATGCTAGTCCGTCATCAAAGCATTAAAAACATTCTTGGAAAGCTATCAAATAATAATAATAATACAATAATAATAAATTAATTCATAATAAAATAATTTACTGAAGAAAGTTTTAAAAAATAAACCAAGTGGTAAACATACAAAGGTTTTTTTTTTTACAATACTCCAAACCAAATTTGGCGTACATTAGTGGTCAAGATAGACAAGTGGTCAAGTTACAGAGGTTTTCCTTCATTATATAAGATAGGACTAATTCCGTTCCTGACAAAAGAGGTCAACATAGACAGGTGGTCAACTTACAAGGGTGGTCAACTTTACAGGTTTTACTGTACTTAATTTTAATTTAAAGACTAAATACTGTACCAATTTTATCCACTTATTGTTACACACATTTTTTATGTTTTTTTTTTTTTCAAGAGTAATTAATTTTTGAAGGAAGATAATAAACTAAGATTATTAATGTACTTTTCAAAGGCAGCAGAACATTTTTCTTTCTTTTTTTTTTTTTGGTATAAAATTTAGGATTTGGAAGAATAAAAAACTTTGGCAGTTTAAACTTGAAGAAAAAAAAAGGAAGAGAGAGAATGGTTTGTTCCGGTATCCAGAACCTGCCCTCAGTACAATTCGTATGCTTGTCCAAGATATGAGGATGTGCATGGCCCTCATGAACTTAATTCATTTCTTTTTTAAACTCATGATTTTTTGTCTAAACTCTGGACCATCGATTTTGCATACGTTTTCACTTTCAATATTTGCTGTTTTGTTTCAATTTTTAAATTCTTATGATTTATGATTTTATTATTATTAATAAACACAAATCATTAGAATTTAAAAATTGAAAAAATATAATGATTTATGTTTATTACTTATGTTTATTATTATTATTACTATTATCATTTAAATTCTTGTTTTAAATGTTCATTGCCCCCTGGAGAAACCAAATCAACCTTTTGGGGGTAATCGCTTCAGGTTGGAAACCACTGATTTAAAATATACTGGATATTTCACTTGATTAGAAATAAAAAGCAAAACATCCTTTTCATAACGTTCTCTTGAGGACTTTTGTTAATTTTAAAATGAATATCAACTTAAAATTTCAGTTGACAATCAGCAATTATGCTATAGAATTTGTAATTCGTATTGAAAGTTATCCATAAACTTTTATGTGATTTGTTTTGATTTTTAAAGAGAAAATGTCTTACATTTTTAGATACATCTATTTAATTCATGAATATAACACGGATTGTTTTTACATTTAGCTTTGAATTTTATGACGTAGTAACATTCCTGAAGTAAATTTCAGTTTTGCTGTTAAATAAACAAATTAGTTAAAGAAGAAAAAACAGAGAGAGAGAAAGTGAGGAAGTGTTTACGCTACAGTAACCAATCATAATTTCCTATATCAGTTGGTGTTTTATGTTGCATATAAGCAATCTCAATGAATTCTTAAAGCAGATTAATAAAATGTAAGTCTAAAGAAGCTCAGCTGGCTCAGCACTTATAAATTGAATCAATATCAGCAACTACAGTGATTTATCATTATAAATAATGTCTTCACGATTTTTAAAGTATAAATACATTAAACAATATCCAATTAATCCCCCCACCCCCTCATCTATGGGAGGGATGAGGAATCATTTCGCACTAAATGAATTGAAAGCCACTTGCAATCTCAGAACTAGGCATTAAAAAAATAAATAAATAAAAGGTGCGGCTATATGAAAAGAACTTTTTCTCATCAATACTTTTTCATTCTGTAAAAATTACGGATTGCGATGAAGAAGTTTAAAATTTCAAAACTAATTAAAAAACGTCTTTGAAGTTGTATATTTCGTTTCGGCATTTAAAAATAAATTACCTTTTGCAATACTATTTATGATAAAAATTGAAACTAATAAGTTTAGGGACATTAGGATGTCTTCTTATGTAAAATGGAAAATAATGCACAATTGATTGATATGAAAATTAAAAATAAAAATATTTTAAAAGATTTTGAGTTTACAGCGTTTAATAGATTTAATGCGATTTTTAAAATTTATTATTTGTAATTCGAGCATTAAAGTTGTTTCTAAAGAACAAATCCGAACATTGCACTTCAGTTTTTCCCAGCAACCTTTACTTTTGCTCTAAAATTTTCCAGTTGCTGTATTTGTGTTTTAATGTTCATAAAACACTAGTATCCAATTAATCCCCCCACTCCCTCATCTATGGGAGGGATGAGGAATCATTTCGCACTAAATGAATTGAAAGCCACTTGCAATCTCAGAACTAGGCATTAAAAAAATAAATAAATAAAAGGTGCGGCTATATGAAAAGAACTTTTTCTCATCAATACTTTTTCATTCTGTAAAAATTACGGATTGCGATGAAGAAGTTTAAAATTTCAAAACTAATTAAAAAACGTCTTTGAAGTTGTATATTTCGTTTCGGCATTTAAAAATAAATTACCTTTTACAATACTATTTATGATAAAAATTGAAACTAATAAGTTTAGGGACATTAGGATGTCTTCTTATGTAAAATGGAAAATAATGCACAATTGATTGATATGAAAATTAAAAATAAAAATATTTTAAAAGATTTTGAGTTTACAGCGTTTAATAGATTTAATGCGATTTTTAAAATTTATTATTTGTAATTCGAGCATTAAAGTTGTTTCTAAAGAACAAATCCGAACATTGCACTTCAGTTTTTCCCAGCAACCTTTACTTTTGCTCTAAAAATTTTCCAGTTGCTGTATTTGTGTTTTAATGTTCATAAAACACTAGTGCATTAAAAAAAGGACATTCGTGTGGAATATGTGAAGGACAATGTCCATTACCAAAACAAAGAAAGAAAAAAGTATATGGCTTAAAGCTTCAGCGGGTATGAGTTGCCTTAGTTTCCATAAAATTCTTAGTTGTTTAAGAATTGTTCTAAAGTATCTAAAAAATTTAAGTATTTGTCTGAAATTTTTCATTTTTTTTTTTCACTACCTAAAAGTTTTCATTGTTTTGCAAACGAATTTTTAAAATAAAAACGCTAAATTTGGCTTCTATTTTATCGTTATATTTAATTATCAAGAATAAATTTTTTTATGTTTAATATTAGTTTCTGTGGGGAACTTTAAATTTAAGAATTTAATATTTATGTTTACAATTGCCTGCATACTTGCATATTCGGCACAATATATGCATCACCAAGAGTTCCCCGCCTTGTTTTTAAATAATTTCAGTAAAAAAAATTAATTCGAAAAAGAAAATATATTAGTTTTACTTATTATGATTGTTGTGTATGTAATTCAAGTAATTCAATTTTAACTTATCACAGGTATGTAATCTAGATCTTGAAGTTGCATTTTAATTTGAATTAGTTTTTTGTTTTATACGAAGAAAATCAAGTATAAAGGAAAGAAAAAAAAACACTGTTAATTCTTTTTTAATTTAACAGTTTTTTGGAACATTAAAATAATTGTTCAGTCAAATGACACTCAATTCATTAACGCAAAAAATGTTGTCTGTGCAAAAAAAATTTTGTTTAAACGTAAATATTAAAGGTTTTTATTATTTTTTCTCTCTTAACATTTACTTACACATTGATCATTGGTTACAACTTATTCAAAGTTCCTATTTATTATTTAAGAAATGATATCATTTAAAGCGTATAAGACGGAATTATTTCCTTATCCGATCTTCTCTGCCTATTTTTTTTATATTTTTATTGCACTAAAAATTTCCTGAAAATGTTTTCCAAATTGTGTTTTGATTTAACTTCCGCCCCCTCTTACTGCTGACTCGTATTATTTACAACAATAAAATTACAACTAATGCATTAAAAGGTTATTTTATTGCCTCAAAACATGTGTTGTTTTGAGGCAATGTGAAATGTTTCTGTTTGTTACACAGTACGTTTACTACACAAGGGTTTCTACACAAAGGTTTTACATCAGAATTACGCGTGCTTCAATTTTTTGCTAAGGACTACATATGTTTTTCTATACTGGATGTTCTATTGATTCAAAAATAATGATAACAATAAAACGCTTTATAAAATGAAATTTCAATGCTTTTAGGCTAATTTTAAAATGATTTACCCAAGAACTATTGAAATAAATAGCATTTTAAAACTGAAACAAGCTATAAATTTTAATTATTTGCTGAGAATTATTCATTAGTTTGAATACGTACAATACAATTTTAAGAAAGGACTTTAAAAAAAAAAAAAAGAGTTTTTTCTAAAGAGTAAATAGTACCGCTCATGGCCATATGAGGTAGTGAGAAGCAAAGGGATGCAAGAGGCAAAATTAGAAATTTGGAGATAACCAGTATAAATGGTAGGTGGACCCCTCCTCTGTCTTGGGGCAAGAGATAGTACTAGCAGGTAGGTGCCGCTGTACAGCATAATTTAGAAAAAAATTCAATGAAAGCCTACCTAGAATGTAATCTTTATACGCGTTTTACTCAAAACTTGAAAATGTCTGCTTACACCCCTTTGCTTCTCATTGCCTCAAATGTATTACGTTTTGTTTTAAATAAGATTTTTATTCGCTTTTACATAAACGAAATACTCTTAAATGCGGGTTTTCAAAGAAGCCACAAGTTTTCACAGTGGTTTTTTTTTATTGCTTAGAGCAATTTAAGCTTGCAAATATTTTTGAGAAAGTTAGACCCTTGAAATATATGGGCGTTTGCTGTATGCTTGGTTTAAATCAATCTGCCCACTAGTTTACTTGAAATGAAAAATTAAATAAGGATTTCTGAAAAAAAAAAAAAAAAATCTTGGTATTTCAGCGGGGGGAGAGAGGTGAGGGGGTGCTGGGGGGGGGAGGAACCTTTTATTTATTTTTTTTTTTTTTTGGAAAAAACACACTAGAAACTTTTTAGGTTTGGAAAACTACAGCCAAACTTTTTTGGATGGGGCCGGCATGAATTTTTTTTCCACATTAAAAGTTTAGGGCCAGTCCGCCCCTGGAATAACCTTAAAAAAAATGTTACTGACTATTGATCAGGTAATTACGTCCAACTACCTCTATTTCTTTCCCCCTCCCCCGCCCCATTTTTCTTTTCTTTTTCCTAATGGTCTAATAAGAAAGTCTTCAAAATGCTACACTTCTCATTCCCCCTCCACCCACTAAAACTATTAAAGAGCTTCTCAAACCTCGTTTTTAGGGCTTCAATATCGAAAAATTTTCTGGGGATAATTACCAAACGCCTTGCCTTCTGAAAGCATCGAAAATAGTTTGATTCTTTTGTGGAGCTTCAATTTTGAAAAACGGCCGAACTTAACGTTACCAAATATGGTCCACAGTCGCGCTTTTAAGACTTCAGCTACGAAAAAAATTTCGGACGAGGGTCCGACTGCTTCCGTATGAAGTCTAAAAAAGCAAAAACCACAATTTTGAAAAATTTTAGGTGGAGAGTGTTTAAATCTCTCCACCCAATACAACTGAATATCTCTTTAAAAATTCGTTTTTTTGGACTTTAATTTCAAAATAGTTTTTGGGGAGAGCCCCAGAATCGCGCTGCCCTTAACATCATCGAAGTTAGTCTAAAACTGCGTTTTTAGAACTTCAATTTCGAAAAATTGGGCGGAGAGGCGATGGATTTCGCTCTTTTTTTTTTTTTTTTTTAAACCATCGGGGAAACTTTTAGTCCCATTCCTTTTATTACACTAACTTCGACAAATATAGCCTATAATGGCGTTTTTAAGATTTATATTTCTAAAAAATTTCCGCAGAAGGTCTGCCAAATTTTCCCTCCCCGTAGCATCACCAGAGACCATCTAAAACCGCGTTCTTAGGACTACAATTCCAAAAGATTTCCGGGGCAGAACTCCCGGATCCCCTCACCCATCAGAAGCGAGAATATTTTCAGGGTGCCCTCCTAAATCTATTTTTTGGTTGCGCCAGACAGCATGAAGTCCTTGTCCCACCTCGAAAAATACGAGAAGATCAGGGTACTGTTGCTCTCCACTTCTCAAAAACTGAAATTATATACAAAAAAAAAGTAGGGGGGAGGCAGGGGAGCTAATCTTGGTTGTATGGACCCCCTCCAAAATAAAAACATATATACGCCACTGATGTAAGTCACGCAATTCGATGTATGGAATAGGTGGTAAAAATTTTGTATTATTTAAAAGGTATTGAAATGGAGTTTCAAAAAATATAAAAATCAAAAAATTGAAATTTTAAAAGTATTAAGTGAATTGACTCCCCTTAATGTTGGGAAATGTCAGGTGCTACACTTAGGTCATGGAAATAAGCGTACGAGTTATCGTTTACAGGGCTCAGTCATTAGTCAGGCAGAAAATGTTATGGAACTTGGTATCTTAATAAATCAGGGCTTCAAGTTTAGTGAACAGTGCAGCATTGCAAGTAACAAAAGCCAACAAAATGCTTGGGTTTATCAATAGATCTATTTCAAACAAATCTAAGAAGGTTCTTCTGCCTTTATATAGGAGTTTAGTAAGACCTCATTTGGAGTATGCTGTTCAGTTTTGGTCGCCTTATCTGAAGAAAGATACTTCTGTATTGGAAAAGGTTCAAAGAAGGGTAACTAGATTAGTAAGGGGACTTTCAGATTTAGATTATGCTGACTTAATATGTATAGCCTGGAATAAAAGAGAGTCAGTGGGGATATGATTCAGTTATTTAAATTTATCAAAATGACAGAAGTTAATGGGTTAAATTTTTGCACGGAAAGCAGGACGAGGGGTCATTGTTTTTAATCTCAGGCTAAGTTGGAAATCAGGAAAAACTACTACTTTAGTAGGGTCGTGGGATCTTGGGAACTTGGAACAGCTTACTGGAAGAGGCGGTAATGAGCAAGGGGGTGGATAGCTTTAAGAGGACTATTGATCTTCATTGAGGACTAACTCATTGACTAGAACCAGCCTAGCTGGGCCCAGAGCCTGTTGCTGGTCGTCACATTTATATTTGTATTGTATATTACTGTCGAAGGAAGTTTACGGTTAAAAAAATGCTTTTTATAAAGGAAAAAAATAGTTTGCTTCTAATACGTCTGAAACTTAAAAATTTAGTTCTTTCTCTTGAAATGTGTTGATTTCATACGCGCAGCGAAACGTTCTGAAATTGCGAAAAAAAGTTTTGACTCACGTAACATTCCCTGGTTTTATTATTATTTTTTTTTCCTTCAATGAAATAACTTCAGAGGTTAATTTTAAAAACCGCAAGTTACTAAACCAAATGAGTATTTATTACAGTATTGTGGTACATTATAAAACTCAATACTGACGACCCACAGTTTGGCAAACGCAGATGTACACAGAATAAGTCACCACATTTTCACAACGGCAGGTTTTCGATGCATGTTTTAATCGTTAGTAATACATGCTAACTTTTTCCAAAGTTAATTAAAAAGAAAAAAAAGGGGGTGGAGGTGGGGGAGGAAAAATAATGAATAGGGAAATAACATGCGAGTTTTGATTTAAACAACGTTTTCGGTAAAAAAAAAAAAGTGTGGGCATCTCGAAACTTTCTTCTGTCTACATCAATATGTTATGAGTTCTTGGATCCAACGCGCAGCGTTTCTTAAATTGTGGTCAGCGGAGCCTCAGGATTCAACCGAGCTTTCTCAGAGGTTCCATAAAACTTTGTTTTCTTTTCACAATTTTCAAATTTATCACTCGAAAAATCGATAAAAGAAATGCCTTATCAAAATAAAAAATAAATTAACTTTTACTTTTGTATACTAATCTGAACATTTAAGCAAGGACATGTCGAGGCTCTCACTCTTGGGGGGGGGGGGGGGGGGGGGGGGGGATTTTCATACTTCCGACTCTTGTTTTAAAATTTACCTACTCTTTCTTTTCATACAGGTTTTCGGTACTGTTTCGCGTTTTTCCTACATACGTTTTCATCAAAAAACTATCCTTTCCACTTTTTTTTTTTTTTCAAGTATTCTGAGCAAATAAATAATAGTTTCTTTCGGAAAAAATTACGTAGTGATTTTTACTTTACATATGACATCTGCAAAGCAAAATAGTGCACATTTTCGGTGGAAGTGATCTTTACTAATAATAAAGCTGAAAGTCTGTCTGGATCTCTGTGTCTGTGACACGCATAGCGCTTACACTGTTCGGCCGATTTCCATGAAATTAAGCTCAGAATTAGCTTATAGCATGATTGTGAGCACCTCAAAGCAATTTTTCGAAAATTCAATTTTGTTCTTTTTCTATTTCAATTTTAAGAAAATTTTACCGAGCAAATTTTAACAACGTGGACGAATAAATTACGAAATTACCATAACGTGGAACCGTAACATGGGCAAGCAAATAAATATAGCAAATTGGCGAGAAATTCAGGATCCATTATTTGTAAATATACAGGCGAACCGAATGACCTTTTAATTTTCTACTACGGGCAAAGCCGTGCGGGTACTACTAGTGTTAAATATTTCTCGCACGCCACCCGCGCGCGACAGCGCTTAGAAAAATAGCGATCAAATCTGGTAAACGATGTGCGATTCTTCCTCCCTTTGATTAAAATAAAATAATAATAAAAAAAGTTTGCAACAATAATATTGTAACGGATCCGGTGCGACTTCCAACTTTCTTGAAAGGACGA
The DNA here is from genome assembly GCF_026930045.1 of Uloborus diversus. Lineage (NCBI taxonomy): Eukaryota > Metazoa > Arthropoda > Arachnida > Araneae > Uloboridae > Uloborus > Uloborus diversus. The sequence continues at coordinate 47,967 of NW_026558643.1, read as the reverse complement.
CACAGTTCTTGATTAAGAATACAGGAAATTTATTTACACTATGTGCAGGGAAGATCGTCAACAACTGCTAAATTAATCATCAGCAATTAAGCAAATATCACACAACACCGTAAACTCAACGGTTACACACGTATTTACTTCCAAATACGAAAAACAACACAGCGAAATGCCTCGCAATAAACAGAGCTAATACACTCTCAGTACAAATTCTCAATCGAAACTGAACTCTTTATCACGCGGGACGCTTTTATAAACACCGAAAAGAGAGCTCTTTAATATTCCACAAGATTCCAAATGCTTCTCGAAAATAGTAGACCGTTATTTTATTTCTTCTTTTTATTCATTCTCGAATCTTATCAATGAAAAATAGTTGGACCATATACTTCAACCGAATGTAAAGGGGCTGTATATTCATTACGGGAAACTATTTACAGGTTACGTTCTACAATAATTACTATTTACAGAATTTGTAACATTGCCCCCTTCCTAAGGACTGCACCAAACTTCTATCACAAGTTCACAAATACACACTTTAAATAATGACCAATAATGCATTGGAAACACAATAATAACAAGAAATATTACTAAACGTTAAAAGCAAAAAAAAATATCTACAACTTTTATGTTATCAACCATGGTTGTTTACGTAATACTCATGAACTATGGTCATAGTATGGGGCTAACCGATCATAATGTACAACCCTAGGTTTTGCATTAGGTGATTTTTGGATCCTCACTACGACGTCATTCAGTCGGTTAAGGACTTTATAGGGTCCATCCCAATGCGACTGCAATTTGGGTAAAAGACCTTTCCGTCGGATGGGGTTCCATAACCAAACCTTGTCGCCTTCGTTGAATTCATGTCCAGTAGACCTTGTGTCGTATCGGGTCTTCATCTTCTCCGCCGCGATGTTGATTCGCTCTCGCGCGAAGTTATGAACGTCTTCCAAACGGGCCTGGAGATCCTGGATGTACTCCTCAAGCGATGAAGGCGCATCCGGAGGACAACCAAAGACGAGATCACAAGGTAGCCGAAGCTCTCGTCCGAAGAGCATCTGAGATGGGGCATATCCGGTAGTATCGTGGACAGCACTGCGGTAGGCCAGCAGGAACAAAGGTAGCTTCTTGTCCCAATCCTGTTGATTTCTGGAGACCATAAGCGAGAGATTATTCAGGATTGTGCGGTTAAATCTTTCCACCATGCCGTCCGATTGTGGGTGTAGTGGTGTTGTCCTAGTTTTCTCAATTCCGAGCATTTGACATAGGCCCTTAAACACAGCAGAGATGAAATTCCTCCCTTGATCGGAATGAATCTGCAAAGGTGTTCCATATCTCGAGATCCAATGTTGGACTAGAGTCTCTGCTACGGTGGTAGCTTCTTGATCTGGAATGGGATACGCTTCGGGCCATTTGGTGAAATAGTCGATGGAAACAAGAATGTATTTGTTCCCATCAGCAGTTCTTGGTAGAGGACCCAGGATGTCGATCCCAATTCGTTCGAAAGGAGCTCCAACGTTGTACAGATGTAGCTTCCCTCTGCTTCTTTTCTTTGGTCCTTTACGAGCAGCACAGGCGTCACAAGAATGGCACCACTTCTCCACGTCATCTTTCGCCTTGCTCCAGAAGAAGCGCTCCCGAACTTTATTGAAGGTTTTCAAGACACCAAAATGTCCTCCAGTCGCACTACTATGTATTTCTTTCAGAACATCTGAAATCCTTGATCGGGGAAGTAGTAACTGCCACCTAGATGTTTTGCCGTCATCAGATCCCCATTTTCGGTACAGTACGCTGTTCCGTAAATGGAGTGAGTTCCATAAAGCCCAGTATCTTTTTGTTGCAGGACTAAAGATGGAAACGTCCTGCCAGCTAGGTCGCCGACTGTCACTTTCCATGAACTCCAAAATTGGTTTTATGTCGAGGTCTTCAAGTTGATCTTTTCGAACCTGATCGTCACTCCATGGATCAGGTTCTGATGATGTTGAAGTCACTGTCACCTGATAGGCAGTAGGGCTAGTGTTCCATACTGTTTCTCGATTCGGGAACAATAGTAGCAGTTCTCAGGACAGGGTCTCCTTGATAAAGCGTTTGCATTACCGTGAGACAACCCTTTTCGGTGCTTGATCTCCATGTCATATTCCTGGAGTCGCTGTATCCACCTGGCTCTCTGGCCTTCCGGATTCTTAAAGTTCAAAAGCCAAGTTAACGAGGCATGATCTGTCCGAAGCAGAAACTTCCGGCCGTAGAGGTAATGATGGAAGTGTTCTACAGCTTTCACTATGGCCAGTAACTCCTTTCTGGTGACGCAGTAATTTCGTTCCGACTTTGATAAGCATTTGCTCCAGTAAGCGATGTCATGTTCATTGCCGTCAATTTCTTGGGATAAAACAGCTCCGATGCTCTCGTGGCTCGCATCAGTGTCGAGGATGAAGGATTTTCCAGACTGAGGATATGAGAGAATAGGCGTTGATGTTAAAGCCTCCTTCAGTCGTAGAAATGCATCTTCGCATTCTTTGGACCATTCAAACTTTTGCTTGCTCTCCGTCAGCTTATGCAAAGGTCGTGCAATGTTGGAAAAACCCTTTACAAACTTCCTGTAGTATGTGCAGAGCCCCAGGAAACTTCACAGCTGATGGATGTTTTCGAAACGACTCCAACTCTTGACCGCAGATACCTTTTCTGGATCGGTTTGTACACCCTCAGAAGAGATGATGTGACCAAGATAGTTCACTTCCCGGCGGAACAAATTACATTTGGACGGACTTAACTTCAGATTGGCTTCCTTAAGCTTTTGCAGCACTTTCCTAAGATTAGCCAGATGTTCATCGAAGCTGCGTCCCACGATGATGATATCGTCTGAGTAGACCAGACAGGATTCGTAGCAAAGTCCTCTTAACACTGTCTCCATAAGAAGCTCGAACGTAGCTGGTGCATTGCAGAGGCCGAAGGGCATCACTTTAAACTGCCATAAGCCTTGTCCAGTTGTAAACGCTGTCTTCTCTCGGTCATCAGGGTGTATCTCAACCTGCCAGTAGCCGCTCTTCAAGTCCAGGGTCGAAAACAACTTGTGTCCGGAAAGAGTGTCCAAGGTGTCGTCTATCCGTGGAAGAGGGTAACTGTCTTTCTTGGTGATTTCATTCAGCCGTCGGTAATCGACACAAAATCTGGTGGAGCCATCTTTTTTTCGGACCAAGACGATGGGAGAGGCCCAAGGACTGGATGACGGTTCGATTACATCATTCTCCTTCATCTCTTTCAGGAGGATTTCAACCTCTTCCTTCTTGGCGAACGGTAGTCGTCTTGGATGCTGTTTAATAGGGGGTGTTCTCCAGTGTAGATCCTATGCTGCGTTAAATTCGTCCGGCCCACATCCTCCGATGTAGATGAAAACAGATGCTTGAAGTCATCCACCAATTGTTCCGCAGCAGTTCTTTGATCTTTCGATAAGGGTGCACTCCCAATTAACTTCGATGTCAAGGACTCAGAAGACACAGTCTCGGGGGAATTGATTCTTCTAATGATGCAGTTTACTGGAGTACAAGTTGCCAACACTTCACCTTTCCGGATATTCCTTGGCCTTTCACTCACGTTGGCGACTCTCACAGAAATTACATCCTTAGAAAGGTCCACAAGCGTAGAAGCTACCAGCACTCCTTTTAGGTTATTGCTTAGGTTAGGGTATTCAATGAGTCCAAATCGAAAACTATTGCTTTCTTCAATGGAGCCAGGTATTAATGATTCTGACCTTGAGGGAATCGATAAATCTGTTTGGGCTATTATTTGATGAGCGGATTTTACATCATGAAGATGACTATGTCTTCTCTCATCGATTGCAGTTCATTAGTCATGAAATCCAGGGTGAAGTCACATTTCTTTAAAAAGTCCAATCCGAGAATGAAGGGGTCCGTGATATCAGCAACGAATGCCGTTAGGTGGCATTCCCAAACACTATTTTCAAGTCCACTTTGCCTTCAATCTCGATTTTGTCACCTGTCACAGTCTGGAGACATACGCGTGGCGATGTCCACAACAGTTTCAATCCAAATTCACGAGCCACATCTGACCTAATGATTGTCACATTGGCTCCAGTGTCGACAATCAGTTTGCAGGGATTCCCATTTACATGTGCGTAAATGAAAAGTCCATTACTGCCACTACTAGAAGAGGAAATTTGCAGAGCTCTGGTGGTGGTGATTTCCTTCCCTCGCGTAGCTTGGCGTGCCGGACAACTCCTTCGCAGGTGCCCTTCACTACCGCATTTCCAGTACTTTTGCTCTTGTTTCTTTTGGGCTGTTATGCTGCTCAGATGTCTTGCCAAGTCACCGAGTTGTCTCTCTAGTTCAGCGAGGTGAGACGACCTGGAATCAGACTCATCAGCTTCCTGAGTCCGGATTAGACGGCGATCCTTGCGGTTTGCTTGCTGAGCGGCCTCCAACTTCATCGCATACACAACAGCAGAATTCAGGTCTTTGACATCCGCCATCCGTAGCTCTTTCTGGATTTCCGGATCTCGAACCCCGTCGATGTAGTAATTGAGTGCCAGGTTGTCTCGAACATCCGCAGGGCAGTCGCAAAAAGCAAGATGAGACAGTCTCTCGATGTCCGCCGCAAGCTCTTGCAGGGTTTCCCCGGTTTTCTGGAAACGGGACTTCAACTGGAGTCGGCCGAAATCTTTCTGGCACTTTTCACCGAAGCGAAGCTCCAACGCAGATGTGAGGACGGCGAAATCCAGGCGCTGGCTGTCCGGAAGGGTCTGAAGAATGTCCGCTGCGTCACCTCTCAGGGATGCTACAAGATGGCAGGCCTTGGTAGCAGAGTCCCATCCGTTCGCTTCCGCCACTATCATGAATTGAGTTTTGTAAACCTGCCACGAAGTTTTTCCATCAAATGTGGCAAGTTTCGTTGGGCCAATCGTAACGGATCCGGTGCGACTTCCAACTTTCTTGAAAGGACAACACAGTTCTTGATTAAGAATACAGGAAATTTATTTACACTATGTACAGGGAAGATCGTCAACAACTGCTAAATTAATCATCAGCAATTAAGCAAATATCACACAACACCGTAAACTCAACGGTTACACACGTATTTACTTCCAAATACGAAAAACAACACAGCGAAATGCCCCCAGTAGCACAACAATTTTGGCCAATATCGGTCGAGTATTGGCCAAACCTGGCTTGCGTCGTCGTATGTCGGACGATTTTACCCGATTTTGGCCAATACTGGGCAGTATTGGCATCCCGATACTGAAAAAATGAAAAGGCATTATAAAACGTTTCTTAAAAGGAAATTTTGTGTTTAACATAAAAGTAGAACTGTTCTAAGACTTTTTCCAGTAGATTTGGTATTTGAAACTCCTGATTAAAGAAACTGACAGACCTCGCTATTGGCCGATCTAGTCCAATACTGTATAGGCTTGGCCAACTGATACTGGTCAAATTAGAAAAACTTAATCAACGGTTACTTTTCAGAACATTTCGCAATTTCCTCCCAAAAGAATAACATTAATAACAGACATTTTGAGGAAATTTAGCACTGCAAAAATATATTTGGAAATTTACGCTTCCTGTCTAATGTCCAATGCTGTCCGATACTCAGCAACATTGGGCACCTCAATTATTAAACTGCATTCAAAACAGTTTTCTTACAAAGCATTTTGAAATTTAATGCGTGGGTACAATTGGGAGAAGTTATTTTCCAATAACTTCAGAACCTATCATCCACGATAAAGTAATCTACGGTTTTCGCTTCATCCAACATTGGCCGATCTTATCCGATTCTATGCAGTATTGGCATTCTGAATTAAAATATTACTTTTAAAATAGTTTTTTTAGTGAATATTTTGTTCTGTAATGTGTTGATAATACTGGGAAAAATTATACTGAAATAATTTAGGAATCTATTATCTACAAAAACGAAACATATGGAGGTTCGGTTCTGCCGACATTGGCCGATCGCATCCGATGCTGTGCTGTATTGGTATTCTGAATTAGAAAATTACTTTTAAAACAGATTTTTTGCAAGACATTATAAATTTTTATACATAGGTACAATGAAAAATAGTCATTTTACAATAATTTATCGACCTATAATACACGATATCGAAATGTACAGCGTTTATCTTCTGCCGACATTAGCCGATCGCATCCGATACTGTGCTGTATTGACAGTCTGAATTAGAAAATTACTTTTAAAACATATTTGTTGAAAGGCATTTTGAATTTTAATGTGTAGGTTCAATCAAAAAAAGTCATTTTACAATAATTTATCGACTTATATAATCCACGATACAATGTACGGCGTTCCACTTCTGTCGACATTGGCCGATCGCATCCAATACTATGCTGTATTGACATTCTGAATTAGAAAATTAATTTTAAAACAGACTTTTTGCAAGACATTTTGAATTTTAATACGTAGGTACGATAAAAAAAAAGTCATTTTACAATAATTTATCGATCTATAATACACGATACTGAAATATACGGCGTTTTTATCTTCTGCCGACATTAGCCGATCGCATCCGATACTGTGCTGTATTGGTATTCTGAATTAGAGAATTACATTCAAAATAGTATTCCTATTGGATGTTTGCTACTTCTAATAAATGGATAAAATTGAGAAAAATTATTCTGAAATAATTTAGGAATCTATTGTCCCCGATAAAGAAATGTATGGAGTTTCGCTTTTGCCGACATTAGCCGATTCCATTCGATATTGTACATACAGCCGGCGCTGATCCAGCGCTCTCTGATGACGCATGCGCAGAGCCGGGAGTTACTCGCTCCGCTCCGTCGAAGGACGCCATATTGCTGTGCTGTTATTTGCTTCATTAACTCGCTCTGTGGGTAAGTTTGAAATCGTTTTGTATATTGAATAGAATTACAAATTTCTTTAAACTAGAATTTGAAATGTGTTATACTTTTTGCATTCTCTCTTTGTTCAATACACATAGTGTTCTGAATACCCGAAAAACCTTCCACATTTGCTTGTGCTGTGTTTGTGATTGTTTTATGATGTCAATAGCGTGGGGGGAAGCATTTCAATTAAAACTTTTTAGCATGTGCTATCCTTTATTATAAATCGTTCCTTTTCACGGTTTGAGAATCGGGCTATATTAACGTTATCGCTAACACTTAAAAAAAAGAAAACGCCGAACTGTTTAGTTCTATATGTTGCAGCTATTTTGCTTTGTTTTATATTTTCTTATCTTGCAGAGATTTTATATAGTACAGGGAAATTGCATTTTAGCTGTTTTCAGGCATCGAGCAAGATAAAAACATATAAAATATTCTTTTTTCTCCTTTAAATTCTCCCCGCGCTCCTGAAAAAATAAGTTAGAATATCTTAACAGTAGTTGGCACTTGACATCAGTTTAAGAAAGTATAGGTATTAAGCAGGGAGTAAAAGGAAGGAGACGAATCTCCATGTTAGCAGTTTGGCAACAAAATTCCACTTCCGCCAGAGGCCGCTACAGTGTCATCTCTCGCACTGCTTATATCTTTTCGCTCGTAGCGAAGCATTGTAAACAAGTGTGTTTTAAAAACTATCACCTGTATATTTGGAAGTATTAAACTACTTTCGCCATGAAAGCTGTTCAGAGAAGCATAGAATACTTTACTCCACCCTAGGTTTTTGGCATATTTTGCATTCGATGTGTTTAATTTGTGTTTCTGCTACGACTTTAGCGAGCATTCATTCTTGTTAGGTGTTGTGCAATTTGTGTTCTATTTTGTATATTGTTTTTGATATGGCTGTTCTGCTCATTTGCCATGAAACTAAAAATGATTTTAGCTGTGACTTTTGAAAACATTTTCTCCCAATAAAACCCGTAGATTACGATCCGGTTTTCGTAATTTTTCTGAGTACTATGCATTTGATTTTAAGAGTAAATGAGAGGACTTGATTTTAAAGTTATTCATTTAAAAAATAGAAAGAGAGTAGCAATGAACAACTAAAGTTTTGGAATTTAAATCACTAATTTTGTTTTCTTCTAGTTATATTTCCATGTCCTTTTTCTTCTTATTTATTAAAATTCACATATGCTTAACTTGAATAATAGAAACTCCACTGTAGTAGAAAAACTCAGGAACGCACTCATGTAGAGAATTCAATTGAAATTCAGATTGAACTGTTTAACATATAATTTTCATCAAAATATTTATGTTTTGCTTTTTTTTTCTTCAAATTTCACTTAAATCGAGCGCAGAGCAACAATTCCAAACTAAATGTAATACATAAAGTTTTATGTAAGCTTATATCACACGAAATTTATGTATGGGAGGAGGAGAAAGAAAGTAACTATGGTAAGTGAAAACGAAACGCAATGTGATAAATATATGCTATAAACTAGATCAACGCTTGTAATAAATGGTACTTTCTTGTAACATTATTTGTAATTGTTCACTAATAACTAACGATAAACAATTTTTTTTTTCAATATACAGAGTATTAATATTTTTTCTAATCGTTTTTAAAGATAAATCCAACGAAATAAAAAAGAAAAAAAAGGTTATTCAGCAAAAGTAATTAATTAAACCAAAACGAAACTAAATATTGGTGCACATAATACAGTGAAATATATTAGGTTATATGAGCTAATATCGCACGAAATTTGTGTGTGTGAGGGGGGGGGGGAGGTGCAGGATAAAGAAACTCGGTGAAACAGAACGAAATATTGGAATAAAAGAACCAAGTAATTATGGTAAGTGAAAACGAAATTTAGCTTGATAAATATAAGCAATAAACTAGATTAGCGCTTGAATTGAATAGCGCTTTCTTGTAAGATTCTTTTTTAATTGTTCACAATTAACTAACGAAAAAGCAGTTTTTCTCAATGTTCAAAGTATTAATGATTTTTTTTTCTTATCGTTTTTAAAAATAAATCCAACAGAAAAAAGGAAAAAAAAAAAAAAAACGGCTTTTTCAGCAGAAGTAAACAAAAAAAGAAACTAAATATTGTTGCACATATTACTGTAAAATATTTAATTTTAAATGAGCTTATATCAAGCAAAATTTATTGGGAGGGGGAGAAGGTTGATTGAAGTAACAGAATAAACTTATTGGAGTAAAAGAACTAAGGAGAAAGAAGATCGAGGTAACACATTAAAGTAATTGGAGTAAAAGAACTAAGCAACTATGGTACGTGAAATCTAACTTAATGAAATTCATAAAATTAAAAAAAAAAATTCTAATGGCTAAAACACAGAATTAATGTCTAAATTCTAGAACAAATATAAGAAAGAAAGTAATTTTAGGTCCATCGTGATGACCGCGCGATATTATTGAGTTCCAACAAATTTTTCGCATCAAGGGCCCCAAACTAGCTAACTGCCGGCATCCACCCAGTCGAATACTCGGGGTCGGTCAAGCGAAATCTCCTTTCCCTTTAAATCAGGCGAGCGAACTGCGAGAGATTGAACACTAGCGCCACCAGTGGCGATGGAATAATCCGGTCACTTTTTCGCCCCGATGCCAAAGGAGATAAGCCTCCTTCCTTTTAGCCTCCCTGGTATTAAGTTATTAAAGTAAGCATAAATAGTATCTTTATCTCTGTTGTGCTGTGTATTTTCTCTGTATTGCGATTCCAGCGGTTGTATACTAAATTGTTCAAAGTTGTATGTAATATTAAATATTTATTTGCAATTAGATATATATTTGTGATTTGTGCTTATCCAAGTTATTTGAGATAATTGCAATATAATGGCTGGAAGTGAAAAGATACTTAATTCTATAATAATTGCTTAAAATTGTATCTGTAAAAATCTGTAAACCACAAAAGATTACATAATCTAAAAGGTTACTTATTACATCATCCTACTTGCTGGAGTAGTAATTGCTTGTTACTATTTTAAATAAAAAGCATATATACCTTCAAGATTTTGATGCATAGAAAAATGCTCAAATAACTACATAGATTTGGGGAAAAAAAGAAATCTCTTCAACTAACAAAATCCCTATAATAGCATATTATAGTGTATGTTGTTATTATATTTTCTTATTTTCAAAAACAAAATTTGAAATGTTTTAATATTTGCTATTTTATATCTAAATGTGAAAAAGAGTTTAATGTAAACTTGTCATTAATATCTTTCGAAATTTGATTTGTTTGCATCTGTTTAAAAAATTGACTTTTTCGATTACATGATTTTTATTTTTGTCTCAAGAATTATAGTTTAAGGTTAGGAACTTAACTTTAATATAAGTTTAAATAGTTGTACAAGACTTTCAGTTGTATGTTGCCATGGTTTGCTGACATAGATATATCTATATATGATATTTTTCAAATTTATTTTTGGAACTAGGATAGAATGCACTGTAATTTGGTAAAAAATAAAATGCCTACTTGAAACATAATAGTACTGTTTATTATTAAGGTTTGTTTAATTACTGCCTTTTTTTAATATCTATGCCTGCCAGAGGTTCAAGTTGTGCCGCCCGTATGACCTCTTGATCTTTTCAGCAGGGAATCCTCTCTCAGGCTCTAGAGATGAATGATACCTGTTTGTCCACACAACAGAAGATCTTCGACCGTCTGGCTTCGAACCCGCAACCCTTTAGTCCACTTCACTGATCCGTGATTTGGTAAGTTTGCTCAATAATAAAGCCAATTATAAAAAGTTTTTGTACAACGATTTTTTTAGTTTTCTGTTGGACCAGTGATAAAAACCTTCCAATTGGAAAAACATAAAATTAGAGCAATGGCTAAAATGTACACATATTGTTAAAAAGTGGACTCTTGTCCAATATTGAGAAAAATGTGTAGTCTTTACTATTTTTTTTTTTTTTTGGTTTTTGGATACAATTTCACTTATAGCAGAATCTGTACTAACATTTTTTAAAAATTTACTTCTTGGTTGGCAATAATAAATTAAAATAGCTTTCTAGTTTTTTAAAATAGAAAACATGTATCTGTTTTTGGAAATGTTAAAGCATTTCCATGTAACATAGTAAATTTATTTATGTTTAGAAAAATTATTAAGCTGAAACAAATCATCTAAATTGATAATTTCTTTCCTGATACATGATTTGATAGCTGATCAATCATAGATCAAGAATCTTGTATTTGGGTCATTCCAAATTTAATGTAACATTTAATGTCCAAGACTTTTAAGTTGTAGGGTAGTTCTCAAAAGGTGGGAACAAAAACGTTGCTTTTGAGCCATTTTTAAAATTTTGGAATTTGAAATCAATTTTGCTTTTATTGCATAGCATGTATACTTAGAACATCATACACAAACATAAAAAGACAGCAGGTATTTATGCAATTTAATAAATAGCAAATTTAAAGATCGGTCTGTAGGTAACAGATTTTGGACATACAGTTGTCCAGTAGGTAACATTTTGGACATCATAATGCAAGTTTCAGTTTTTGAACTTTTCCAATAAAAATTTTATTTATTTTTAAATTCTGCAATGAAAAATAGAGGATTTATGAAGTACATGAGTGACCTTATATACTGGTCTTAAAATAATAAATTTTTGTTATGGTTTTGTAGAATTGGGAAAAAAAAAACATCCATTTTGCCAGCGCAGGTGATCAAGTCGCCAAAACCGACGCTGTTGGCGAAAACCTGAATTCCTGTCTGGTAACCCTTTGCATATCGTACGCTGTGAGTTGTCGCCAATTGGGGTTTGCTTGGCAATTTTTGCCGCCTTTGTTTACTATTTGTTACATCATAACTTGAGTTTCTACTATTATTTATGTAATGTTTAATGCATAACGTATTAATTGTGCAAAATTGCAATGGATTAAAGAAATTAACATTATAATAGCCTTTTTTTTATTAAGGTTACAAGACAGTTCATATTATAATATTGAATCAATGGACAGAATTATCGGCATCTAGATCATAACGCAATTTGGACATCTCACATGTATGTTTAAGAAAAGTGATTTTGCTTCAAAGATACTGCATAAAAACATATGAAAACACTTTAAAATGATTAACAATTGATTTTGAGGATCAAAAAATACCTTTAAAACATATAAATCATATATTTAGTACTCAAATAATAGCATTGTCAAGATTGTAACTTTTGGACATACATGAAACTTCCAACTTCCTTCTTTTTTTAAATTCAGGGTTCGTACGGGTCATGGAAATCCTGGAAAGTCATGGAAAGAAAATAAGAAAATTTCAGACCTGGAAAAGTCATGGAAAATTGAAATTTTCACTGAAGGTCATGGAAATTTATTTCAAGTCATGGAAAAATGTCCTGGACAAAGAGAAAGTAACAGTATCTAAAAGAGCATTAGAAATCTTGAGTGATATAACAATATAACACATAAAAGCTATTAAAAGTGGAGAATTGAACGATCTTAAAATCAAATCTGAATTTTGAAATCTCATTGCATTCACTTCTGTCACAGCCACTTGCCTTTATTTGCCAGGTGATTTTACTACTCATTTTGAATTTACTATTATTTTCAACATTTCTTATGTTTTATATTCTGTAGTAGTGAACTTGCACTTTCCTGATTTTGCCACATCCACTCAAAAAACGCAATTCAATTGCATCAAAGCTGGTTTCCATCATCCTTAAAAACTTTATAGTTAAATTTATCAGAATTTATCTTAATTTGTTGAAGGTTTTAGAGAATAAAGATCTTTATTCAGGCAATAGAAGACAGAAAAAGGGGAATTCTAATACTCTAAACATTAGTGCTCATACATACGGCCTGCTAAACTAATCCATACGCCCGACTGCTACGTTCAATGTCAGGACTCAAACATTATGTTCTGGAATTTCTTTACCTATTAATTTATTTGCATTTGAAAATGTGCAAATAAATAAACAAAGCAAGTACTTGTGAATCTAAAGATTTTTTCAGTACTGAATGTTTTTTTTACACAAATATCTAGTTTTGAAACATAAAGAACTAAACTATGTAGCTTTACTTTACAGAACCAAAATGCTGTCAAGTTATGTGGATGATTAAATGCACTGTTGACACTAAAAGGCAACGTTTGAAGCAAATTTATTGAAATTTAGTTGATGCTAATTCAACCTTTGTCCCATTCATTATCAGTCTGCCTGTCTATAACAAACATATTAGACATTTAAGCATCATCATATTCGATTCACTGCATTTTTACTTTACTTAAATTTATATGATGAAGGCAAATAAGAATAGTTTAGTTTTTTAAGTGTAAACTGATATTTTTTCCGCTATGAGTAAGTGCTTCAATGAGGCAAAGGCATTCATGTAGAAGTTTTGCTAATGCTCATTTCCAGAAATTGGCAAGTTTTATATTAAATAGTGCTATTCTCTTCGTATAACAAGGTCATGAAAATTTTTATTGAAGTCATGAAAAAGTCTTGGAAAAGTCATGGATTTTTTAAATCGAAATAGAGTATGAACCCTGTAAATTTTTTTACACAATAAATAATCTGTCTTTAATTTTTTAATTTGTAGAAAATATTATCAGAAAAATATTCAGTTTGAGATTTATACCCTTAATTTTGTTTTGAAACGGTTGGAAATAATTAAAAAAAAAATTTTTTTGATGGTACATTTTCTCAGTTAACATTTGAAAGTCTAAAATTGGGCCTTTTAGCAAAGAAAATATATTTTTAAGGGTATATGAAGAGCATTTTTTCCATAATTTTTAATATATTTAACAATTATTTCCATTCATCATTAATATTCCATAATTTCATTTTTCCATAATTCTTGCCTCTATACAGTTTTATTATTTAACTCAAAAATTTTTGAGTCAATTAAAATGAAAGTTATTTTGTGTTGAAGCTTCAAAGTTGAGGTCTGTGTTTGCTCCCACCTTTTGAGAACTGCCATGTAACTTTTTCCCAAATTTTACTCCAAAGTTAAGTGTAAATATTAAAAATGATAGGTCTGACATATTTTTCATTGATACATTACTAAAATTAAGTATATTTTTTACTTTTTGAATGGGGTTTTTGAAATTGTGTCTTATAAAAAAAACCATGTCCCAACAGCACTTTATTTGTAAACCATTTTTTTTTCATGTTATTATTTTTTTAAAAATATGTTTCTTTTTCTTTTCAACTCATTATTAACATATTATACTAACATGTTTTTAAAATAAAATTTCAAATTTATTTTTATTTTATGGAAGAAAATCTTTTGTCTCCTGATATTTGTCTCCTGTGATACTGCCTCCTTACTTCTTTAATTATTATAATAAGAATGTGTTACTTAAATATTGTCAACGATAGCTATGTACTTCTACACGTTATTAATGTAAAGTAGTCATTTTTTTCACATGTGCTATTTTGAAGAGTTCCAGGTGAAGAAAAAAGAACTTTAGACATAGGTGTCTTTTTTATGTGTCCCCTGTGTTACTATTAAATTTTAGAAAGGTTTAATTATTTTATTGTTTAACCCATGTTAAAACTTTCAGGTTGAGTTTAAAGGAAAAAAATCCTATACTTTTGCATTGTTTCCATTAATACAAGGGGAATTTTTAATACCATTTTGTCCCCTGTGTTATCTTGATCTTGGTAACACAGGAGACAACAAAGTAACATAGGGGACTTAATTGTTTCTAAGCTTGCTATGTAGTTAAATTTTAAAAGAAAAAACATATTTAGGTTAAAAGAATATGTAGTATTTTAAATTATATGAAAAATATGTCTGTTTAATATAAATTAAGTTAAGAAATTGCAAATGTTTCTTTGGTTACAACCAAATTTTATCACAGATAGATAAACAAAACAAAGGAGGACTAAAAGGCACATTTTTCTTCTCTTAAATTCTATTTAGATTTCTGTTGTAAGAATTTTTATCTCTTTTGGAGTTATCATTATATAAGTTCAGTTTTGGTACCTGGAAAATATTTTTAATGAAAAAAGAGCACTAGTTTTTTTTTTTTTTTTAATTTCAAGAAGGGTGTAGTGTTTAAAATAAGAAACAGGTTTTTATCTTAATGTTACTTTCTTAAAGATCTGCTTAACCTACAACAATGAGATTTTTAGTAAATTTGCCATCTCTTTGTTGAAGAGTGCCAAGTATTTCTTTTTTCAAATCTGCATATTTTATATTATATATATATATATATATTTCTAGTTCATATTAATTTTTTTTTCCTGGTTATTATCAATTTTAAATGAGTTTGTAATCGATGCTGATGCATATGGTCACAAGAATTATGAATGAAAAACAATAAATTTTAAATTTAACATCTGAATATTTTCCTTTACATTAAAATTACTTTGACAGTCTGAATTTTGTACTGTGTACAAATTATAACTTTCTATGTATTTAAAAAAGTATGTTTATCGATTATTGAACATTTAAATTTGTTTTCTATTTCGAAATTATTTTCTAAATCTGATGACTTTTTCAAAAATGATTTTCCGCATCTATTTATTTCTGCATCTGGCAACTATTTTGAAGGCTTTTATATCATAGATTACTAGAAGTAATTATTTTAATAGCTGAAGTCAGTAGTAGCCCTGAGGAGATTTTGTTTTCATGAAAAATAGTGTTTATAGTAAAACTAGTACCAGATTGTCTTAGTAAATAGTGCACGATTAAGAACTTTTGATTGTGAAGTATCTTTATTTGAATGACAAAGAAAATAGATGACTTGCTTTAATACTCATTGTATTTTGAACTTATTCAGGCCTAGAAATATCTCTTTATATTCTAAATATTATTTAGAATATAAAAAAATATTTCTATAAAATAATAATACAATTATTTTTAAAAATTAGAAGAATTAGCATCTAAAGCCTCGAGGATTTCTTTTCCTTTTTGCTTGCAAAATACAACAATTAGAATTGTGAGCAAAAATGAGAAGTTTTATGGAATCTGATCTTAATTTAAGAAATGTATTGATCCTCAAAAATTCATACTCTGAACAGTAGTTTGATAGATCATTTTTGAAAGTAATAAAATTAACAATATGCAGAATAAACTACTTAATGATAAAATAGATTTTTTCTATTTAATTCAATCTAAATTTAATGGTGGTAAGCTAAATCTAAAATAAAAATTTCTTCAAAGTGATTTTCTTATACATTTAATCTGTATTGAATTTCTATCACCTGTAAATATTCTGCTGTAACTACCTAGCTTAGGATTGTACTAACATAAATTTGTTTAATATTGAACTTATAAGTCTTCTCTCTTTCTGTTTACAACAACAGAAGTACACAACCATTCAAAGAAAATCATTTATATCCGCAAATCAAGTTATGCGTAATTTTTTCATTTTGTAATTTAAAAATACTTGCTAAAATAATATGAGGGATAATGTATTTGTATATGAGTTATTTTACAGTGTCTAATAATTGCAAGGGTAAATGAGGGCTACCACTAAAAGCCCACAGTGGTCCACGAGCAATCTTCATGTGATCTGCAAACATTTTAGTTGATGGTGAACAGCATCATTTTTGTAGCTGAAATTAAATTTATCCAAGAAAACTTTTGGAATCATATGATTTCATCACTCATAATTGTTGTAAAAAAAATCTCCATTGTATGTGGTGTCATTTATCGGTTTGGGGAAAGGGTACAAGTTGAGAACTTTTCCCTCCCCCCAAGCCAAAATAAAGAAAAAAAATGTAGGAATCTGCGAGAAATTTTTTGAAAGTATAAATTTGCCAAAGTAAAGAGTCTTATCAAAGAGATGGTTACATGATTTGGAAAATGTTTCGTTACTGCTATAATGAGCAGTGAAATAATTTTATATTCGTTAATCATCTCCACTGGAGCAGCAAGAATTTTTACCTGAATGGGAGGGAAGGTCTATAGTCTTGATGTGTTTAATTTTATCTAATTGGTAGCAAATTGCTAACTCTACCGTTTCTACAGTAATAGAATTAGCAGTATATGTTGAAGCTAAGAACTCTGGGGAGAGTTTGACCTTCAAACCATTCTTGTTGCACCACTACTTATGTCAGATTAACTACCAATTAATTTGCAATACCCTCATTTTACACGGATTTCATTACACACAGTTTAAGATTTGACCCCGTTATTTCATTATATATGGATGAGTTTTGATTTATGCAAGTGCAGCATTAAAATGCATAAAGTTTTTCAAAATTTTCATATTTAAAACTTCTAAGATTGTAGATAACAAATGAAAACTGCATTTTGGCATGCTTATAACGGAGCTTGAGCCATTGAAGACATTTTTAGAGCTCTTTTCAGAAGTAATATTATTAAACTCACACAATTCATAGCTCACTTGAACAAAAGCTTTTAGAAGTGACAAATAAGAACAAAACCAACAACAATACCAACAATGATGATACTCTACCTAAAGCTTCCACATTTAAATTTTGAGCCATATTTTGACAGTGGATCTTTCTGATTTGTGTGTTTGTAAAGGAAGATCCCATCATGGAAATGATGCAAGTGACCATGGATGTGCTCATGCCCCACAAAGAAAAAGCCCTGCATAGAAAAATGACTGCCAAAGGAATATCATAAACAGCTCTTCTTCATATTCCCTAAGTTAATTCATGTTTCCTTCATGTCCATTGTGTATTTGTATTGGAATTAGTACATATTTTTTATCAATGGAACATAACCTAACCTATTTTAACATTACTGTTAAGTCTTCATTTACACAGCATTTCTGTGGAACGTAACCACTGCAAAAAACGAGAGTCCATTGTATGTAGTTTACAATTTACATGTTGGTTATAAGTAGTAATCCTTACTATGTGTTTGCTTTGCACATTGCAGAGTTTTAAAAAAAAGTGTAATTATATTTTAAGTGACTGCTTTTTTTCTCTTTCTCTTTAGCAAGTGTAAAAATTAAGTGAGATGCTGCGAATACAAATGCTATCAGCCGCAGAATCGGCAGATACTTGCTGGAGCTGTAGATTGGGATCATCAGTCTCACAGTATCAAATAAAGGACACTGAATGGTCGAAACGAAGACAAAAAAGCTCATAATATGTAAACACAATATATATGTATGTTTTAATGAAACATATTTATGTTATAAATAATATGTATGTTTTTTACATATTACTTAACTGATAATGTGTAAAAAAATGAATAAAATTTTTTTTTCCCAATCAACTTATAAATATGTAAATTGTTCCAAAATATTAATTTAAGAAAAAAAATAAGGATTTTGATTATATCATTTATATGATCGAATGAACGAACAAAACATTTATGATGGAAATACTGTCAATGGGAAGAACTATCATGCTTAAATCTGATCCTTACTCTTAATAATAATGAATCTTAATGTCCCACAATCTTAACATTTGGCGTAAAAAAAGTAATTTGTGCTCATTAAAAATCATAAAAAATGAAAGATATTACTGTTAGTAATCTAATAAAATAAATGATAAACCGTCAATTTTCCTCTAGTCCAGTTATTGTAGCCGTAAATTATATCGTTTTAAGACAGAAAGGTCGAGGGACCTTTGACCAGTGCGCTAGGAATAAAACACAAACGCACAGTTTTGGGTTTTATACCTCTAGGGCAGTGTCAAAGCTTCATAGCTATGGGTGCCACTTCTCAGTAAAGACGAATTCCGTTTTTAAAGAAAAAAAATCGTCACACAGATTTCCATCCTTCAATTAAAAGGGGTAAAAACCCTGAAACTGAAGGATGGAAGCCTCTATGCCGATTTTTTTTTAAAAGACTGAATTCTGTTTTAACTGGCTAATAGCTACGTATATAATCGGCCAGTGTCATCTGGTCCCATTGGCCAGTACTGGCTCGAGTATCGGCCAATGCGGCAAAAGAGATTGCTACCCGGTATTGGCCAATTTAGTTCTGCCGGTACTGGCCAATGCTGGCATCAAGTATTGCCCAATATTGTTAAAAAGTCGACCGTTCGACGCTGGCCAACCCAACTTTAACCGATATTGGCCAAAACTCGCTCTGAGTATCTGCCAATACTGGGGGAAAATTACAGGCCAACATTAGCCAATTTTGATTTGCCAGTATTGGCCAATACTGGCAACGAGTATTGCCCAATATTGTAAAAAAGTTAGCCGTTTTACGCTGGCCGACCGAACTTTACCCGATATTGGCCAATCTACCAAACACCGTGGTTATGACATTGGCCGATACTGCTGTGCTGCTGGGGGCCTCGCAATAAACAAAGCTAATACACTCTCAGCACAAATTCTCAATCGAAACTGAACTCTTTATCACGCGGGACGCTTTTATAAACATCGAAAAGATTCCACAACATTCGAAATGCGTAGAACGTTATCTTATTCCATTCACAAATTTTATCAATGGAAAAAAAGAAATAGGGAGATCGTATGCTTCAGCCGAATGTATAGGGGCTGTATATTCATTACGGGAAACTATTTACAGGTTACGTTTTACTACAATAATTACTATTTACAGAATTTGTAACAATATTTTTACTTTCTTCTATATCTAATATATAGAAGAAAGTATTGAATTCGTGCAAATTTTCGAATTTTGACGGATTCGAACATTTGAGGTGTACTGAGTCCATTTCGACTATTTTTGGAAATGTCTGTGTGTATGTGTGTCACGTCTGTGTGTGACCAGTTTTTTGTGGCCGCTCTACAGCAAAAACTACCGCATGAAATCGAACGAAATTTGGTACACATATGTGCCCCTATGTGAACTTGTGTCCATTGGTTTTTGGCGCGAATTCCTCCAAGGGGGTGGAGCAATGGGACGTTTTTTGAGTTACGCGAGCTTGCTATTCCTCAGGAAGTAACTGGCGGAATCAAACAAAATTTGGTCCATATGTTGCCAGTAACAGGAACAGGTGCTGATTCAATTTTGGTGTCAATAACTCAAACGGGGGTTAAGCTATAGAACGTTTTTTGTCGTCAATTGTGACTGCTGTATCTCAAGAAATAATGAACGGAATGAAAGAAAAATTTATCGGCAAGTAGCCCTTAGTGGGTATAAGAGCTGATTTTATTTTGGTGTCAAAAGCTGAAAAGGGGGTGGCGCAATCGAATGTTCTTTTTTTTCATTGTGAGTGCCATATCTCAAGCAGTAATGCTACGTTCTGGATGAAATTTGGAATAAATGTGAATCTATTTGTAAATAGGCGTTGTTTCAATTTTGACGCCAATCGCTCCAGAAGGTGTTGATTTTTTTTTTGAATAAAAATAGCTTTATTAATGCAACAATAAGAAAGATAAATCGTAATAGATTGTCGTCTGCGTATTTCTCGTGATTTTAATTAAATGGAAATGATCGGAAAAATTATCTCAATGATTTAAAATTTTTAACTGTTGCCATCTTATGTTTGTTAACAAATAATATATTAATAATTAATTCAAGCAAAGCTTTTAAAAATAACTTTCAATTTTTGCTCTTTGCTTTGCTTTTGCAATAATTCAGACATTGGGATGGTCGTCAAGTTTTTGCATGTGTAATTTTGTTTTTGTTGGGAATATTGCTTCCTCATCAAGCATGGGGAGGGATCAGAAAAAAAATAAAATATATATATATATTCGCAACTCCAACGAACTATATGCGGCACTGCAGTCACTGTCTAATGGCCGACTTAAAAACTAAAACAAACGCATGTGGTAACGAAGAAAATGCTAAAAGTGTTGTGATTTTTGTTCGTATGTATGATATTTTTCGCTTTATTCTTTTTAAATTAATTTTCAAAGTCTTATGGATATTCTGTAGAAAGAAATGAGAATTCAAGAAGCATTACTAAACGTCAAAGATTAATGCAAACTACTTAGTTCGTAGTTCTAAGCAGCTATTTCCACGATGTTGAATTTGATATTTATCAATTCTTGATAAAACTAAATAATAATTGTGGCCTGATAAGAACAACAATTAATGCTCGAAAATTCAATATGACATTACAAATTATTATCGAAAGAAGATAATACTTCTTTGCCTTGCTTGGCTAGCGCTTATTGTTTTGCATTTGTTGCTGAGTTATTTCTCTCGAATTCCCGAATCGGTTAATTTAAAAATTTTCTGTTTCGATTTTTCTAATTTCTGAGTTACGATTTAATTATGTCAAGTTATGCAAATCATCTACAGAATTCTTACGGATATATGGTGGTAGTTTTCTTTTCAGTTGATTGACCATTATTTCTTTTTACTTATCGAATTCTGTAATCTTACTACCATTTTATTCCACTCATGATAAAAATTAAAAATGGTTTAACTAAAAACGCGAAATCTCGCCAAGGCTACTTTGCTCGCACAATACTAAAACTATAACCCTAAACAAATTTGGCGAAACCTTTCAACTGAGAATAAAAGGAATAAAGTAAATTCTTTCTCGGTGAAACATTTTTCATTTTGTTCTACGATAATATATTCAAGAAAATATTTTGCATACCGTCCATTCCAACTAAATGCTGCTGTAAAAAATGGTTAGTTAAATTAATTTAAGATTAAAAAAAACTCATATTCTTACAAATTCATACAAAACAATAAAATTTTTTACCTTGTATAACGTTATCCAAGTTTGTTAATCCAGTTTTTGCTTTCACCATTTTCAATCAACTCATATTATAGAAGGAAATAAGGAAAACTAACATTATTTTGAGAAGCTCGAGAATACTACTAAGGGACGAATTAATTTCTGTAGCTGAAAGCAAACTAAGACTCATCGATTGCGTTAATAAATACTCAGAACAAACTGCCTGTGTTTACGTCAACAGACACACGTGGAACGCAACGTGGCAATGTTTTAGTTTCATCGGCAGTTTTGTAAATCACCGCAAGGTAGCGTATTCGAGCGCTGGAGTTCCGAATAGAAGAAGGTTTCGTGATGGCCACAACATACTAGTTTAAACTAGAATCGAGGGAAACCTAACCTGGCAATGCTGCCAGGTTAGGTTTAGCCCCAACTATAGGTAATAAGGATACATTTAATAATACAATTGACATGATTCCCAAATTTTTAAGAAAGGCTAAAAATATAGAAGAAATGAATAAATTTGAGAAACTTGCATTGCCTTCATGTTCATTACCAGAGCATTTATAGAATTCCCTGATTTTTGCCTTCTATTGCCACCATAAATATATCCAATCAATATTATTTCCTTAAATCTAAAGAAACCCCAAGATAAATATTGAAAAAAAAAAACCATTAATTTTCATTGGCAATCGGCTTTAACTAATACGGATTCAACTGGATTGACATTTTCGAGTGGGCGTGGCAAAAAGACGAACTTACTAGTCCTCTCCCACCGAAAATAAAATGTAAGATGTAAGAATGGTTGGAAACAATGGTTAATACAAAATTATTGATGTCAAAGTGGCATAATCACATAGTGAACTAAAACGATCGAGTTTTACAGAAGCGGAATCAATCAGATTTGAAAATGCGTAAAAAAATCGGGATTAAACTCAAGACGATTATAAAAAAAAAAGAAGCTCCAAATGCATAAATTTTAGGCCCGACTAATGCTTAATTTATCTGCAAAAAGACACTGCGATATTCAAAGCAAAACAGCACTTTTGGGCGCAAGTTTCTTTGATTTGGTGCAGAGCAGAAAAATACATTAGCAGTGTACAAATAAATCCCTTCATAAACGTGGAAAAATGTGAAAATATTCGCAACTCCAGCGCTCGAATACACTACCTGGCCGAGATTTACAAAACTGCCGACAAAACTAAAACATTGCGTTCCATGTGTTCATTTTGGGCAAAACAAATAGTTTGTTATGTGTATTTTTTTATTTGCGTAATTCATCATTTGGAATCGTCATCCGCAACAGCGTAACATCAAAAATATCTGATATAAACTGTGAGTACACATTTTATTTATCTTGTTCCGAGTGAATTTGAATAAATATCAGTTTTTCAATTCGATGAAAAAAAAAACGAACTTAACAACACTGACTGGACACTTTTCCTTAACATAATTCCACATAAATGATTTAAATAACCTTTGTTACTACAGTATCCTACTGAAATAGACATTATGCAAATAAATTTTCTTGAAAATATTTATCGCAGAACAGATTGAAAAATCCAGAAAGAACGTTAAGAATTTGAACAATAAAAAGTAAAAGTTCGCCAAAAATCTGTTTATAGGGTTATGGTTTTAAAATTGTGTGAAAGAATAATGTATCTTGACAAGATTTCGCATATCATGTAAATCATTTCCATGACGAATGAATTAAATGCATGATTTCTTTTGATATCCAATCATATAGTCATAGAAATAAATTATCTAGTGTTAAACTTTACTCTCGACAGTCTGCCACGTATGTGCACTATATGTGACAAAAATGTCAACAAATGCCGGAAATGTCACGAAACTGAACTTAATATGTACTAATGTATAAAAAAAACGGTACAAAATGAAAATGCCGTTCGAAGCGAACCAAAAATTTATGAATTCCGAATTCAACATCGTGAAAATGGCTGCTTCAGAACAACTTACTGTGTGTTCTGCATATTTTTTTACTTCGGAATACTTTTTGATTTCTAATCTCTTTCTACATGGGTCAGAATAACCAAAAGACTTTGAAAAATCTTTTCAAATGAATAAAGAACAAAAAATCATACATGCGAACAAAAATATCTATCATTTCCTAAGTTTAGAAGCAATTTATATGTTACAGCGTGCGTTTGTTTTAGTTTTTTCATCGGCCATTAGACAGTGGCTGCAGCGCCCCCTATAGTTTGTTGAAGTTGCGAATAGGCCTGGGTCCACCTTTTGTATTGCAAACTTCTTAGCGTAGGCTGCTCGTACGGGGCAAGGGAAGCAACTTGCCCCCTCACTTCCAAAAGTAAAGGCGCTTTGACTCCTCACTTTTCAAAGTTAAAAATTGACGATTGATTGAAAAATGATTTTTATATGGTGGATTGATTTATTTCACGAAAATAAAAACATTCCAAACAAAAGAACTTTTCTCATCTTATTTCATAAGAATGGAACTTTAAAATGGAAGGAAAAAGTCAGTGGTGGTCATTCATCCTGATTATGCCATCTTCCTCATTTCTAGAAGTTATTAAATCAGCAATATTAAAAGCCAGTAAGGTAGCCTGTTTTTACAAAAAAAAAAAAAAAAAAAAGAAAAAAAAAAATCAGCTTCGGCTGCCCCACCCCCTAACACCCCACTCGTTTGGTGCACCAGCCATCTATTCTTTGGTAAGTTAGTATGATCTTCAGCCACTGCATTAAAAGCAAAATAAAGCTGCATATTTGTATGTAAAGTAAGTACTTGCGGAAAGACATACCGTGTTGGTGAAAAAGAGCATTCTAGAATGAACATTGAAGTTTTCATAATAAAATGCTTAACAGTTTGTTTTTGTATTTGTTTTAAAAGTAGGTCAATTACATGATTTTTAGGTTCATATAGAAAGCAACAAATTTAAAAAAAAAAAAAAAGAGTATTGGCAATTTATAGAATTTTTTTCTCGAAAACTAGAAAAAAAAGTATTTTTTTTCCCCTAAAAATGAGTGGACTCTAATGTAACAATTACAATTTCACTTGTATGAAGTACCTCAAAATTATTAACTAGTGGCAAGAATAATAAAACATTAATTTAAAAATAAAGGGTTTTTCTAGAAGTTTTATAGTTGTAAATTAGTGCATTCAGGCTGAATGCACTAATTTACAACTATACAGCTGAATGATTCATCTGTAAAAACATTTTTCAGCTTTGCTTTAAAGCAAACAGGGTATCCGTTACATTTCGAGTTCGGAAATCCATGGCTTGCCCCGACTTCAGCTCATAACTTTCCATGAACTCACTGGATGCAATTTTTCCAGAAAAAAAAAACTTTAATTTTTCGCAAAAATATCTAAATTAATGTTTTGCGAAAATTAAATTGCAACCATCTGATCTATGCTTTGGACATATGCTTCTGAAAATTCATGTTAAAGTGAAATTTAACTAGCTTGGCTACTATTATAACTAAAAAATAATTTATCAACAATAACTACTAATACACATAAAATAATTAGAGTTTTAACATACTGATATGATACACAATAATTTTTCAATCACTAACAATACTGAAGAAAAAAATTTCTTGCAAAATGCTTTTTGAAAATTAAAGAAACTTCAAGCATGCAGCAATAACGTGTGAAACTACTGGTAAACAGCAGAACATTCAAGCTTGATTTTTTTTCTTTTTTCTTTCTTTTGAACTTTTTAAAATAAGTATTTTATTTTATAAACAAATAATGAATCTAAAACTTATTATTGTTATTTTTTAAGCTAATGGTTTTCTAAAAAAAACTGTGACAAGCAATTTATTTTGAAATTACTAAAATTAAGCTTACAATAAATACAATAAATAAACAATCGGAAAAAATAAATAAATATTAAATTAAAGTACTTGATAATTTATTTACCTAACATTACAAGATATATTACCCCCGCAGTTTTTCGGATTTTTTCAAAAATTTTACCCTTGAAAACTCCTTGATTTCTATGTTTCATCAATGTCCTGAACATCCTCAATTAATTCTCGAGACCAATTTTATTTTCAAAAATCTTCATTAACTTAATACACTGCTGAAAATTAATGATAATTTTTATGAGTGTTTTAGTTCTTTAAAGTAAATCCACACATTCTGTAGTAAATTCACCTTTCTAAACCAGATATTTATACATTAAAAAAAAAAAAACATTCAGTAGTGAATAAATCTTCTGATTTAAATGCACTTGTTTACTTATTTGCACATTTTCAAATGCATATGAAATAATAGGCTAAGAAAGTCCAGGACAGTGTTTAATTCCTGAGATTGAGTTTTGTGGGCCATATGTTAGGCACTACTGTATTAGAATATTAGAATTCCCCTACTTCTGCATGCCATCGCCTGACTAAAACTTTTTATTTTCTAAAACCTTCAACAAATTACGATAAACTCTGATAAATTTATAATAAAGTTTTTACGAGTGATGGAAACTTACTCGGATGCAATTGAATTGAGTTTTTTGAGTGGGCATGGCAAAATCAAGAATGTGCAAGTTTGCTACTACAGAATATAAAATATAAGAAGTATTGAAACTAATGGTAAATTCAAAATGAGTGATGTGCAAACAATAAAATCACATTGCAAAAAAAGACGAGCAGCTGCAACAGAAGTGGATGCAATGAGATTTCAAAATTCAGATTTGTTTTTGGGATTGTTCAATTTTCCAGTTTCAATAGATTTTATGTACAATACTGTTAAATCACTCAAGATTTTTATTGCGCTTTTAGCTACAATTACTTTCTCTTTGCCCAGGGCATTTTTCCATGAGTTTAATTAATTTTCCATGACTTTGAAAGATTATTTCAATTTTCCAGGATTTCCATGATCCGTACGGACCCTGTCTAGCAAAAGTCAAGTACATCAATTTATTGTAACTACAAATTATCTTTGCCCTGAAGTGGCATCCATTTTCTCATAGCTTGTATAGTATAACCCCGATTTTAACGATTGTCAAGGGACTGGAAAAAGTTATCGTTAAATCGAGGAGCATAGACATTCAATGCATTTAAATTCGGACCAGTGAAATTCATCATTAAATTGAAGAAATCGTTAAATCGAAGTTATGCTGCATTTTTCTTTTATGACCGCAAAAACCTCCATGAACCTTTTAGTTACCAAAAAAAAAAAAAAAAAAGAGTTCAACTAGGTTTACTTCGCTAGAGCTTTCAAGCCCATACAGTACAGTAACTGAAATTTATTTAAAAGGTTTCTTCCAACTGTGTAAATGAGTAAATAGTATTAATAGAAAATACAAAACTAACATTTGGCAAAATTTTTAATATATATATATAAATATGTACATAAACATAATAAATTATATAATTTTAGGAATATTTGATTGTAAATGCACTTGTTAGAATGCAATTTCATTTTCATTCAAGTAAATAATATTGTCCTTATTCACCCAGTCCCAGCTTTATTTACTCCGTAACAATTCTTCAATCTGAAAGGAAACACATGATCAATCATGAGCAAGAGCCACACTTAAAAAATATACAAAATTAATTTTTTTGAGTTAATTGTTTTACACACTTCAAAATATTTAGAATTTCTATTAGTACAACCAAAAGAAC
Organism: Uloborus diversus; assembly: GCF_026930045.1. Taxonomy (NCBI): domain Eukaryota; kingdom Metazoa; phylum Arthropoda; class Arachnida; order Araneae; family Uloboridae; genus Uloborus; species Uloborus diversus. Next base: position 21,006 of record NW_026558643.1, on the reverse strand, counting down.
CATTTAATGAAAATGTAAAAACTTTTTACATAATTAATTTTAATTTACTAATATTATACAGTACTAATAGAAAAGTTTTAAATCCACTGATAATATTTTCCAGATAACAATGTGACTGCTTCTCCATAACAAAGTTTACAAGAGGTTGTTTCTCTTTTAGAAGTTTCTGAAGAAAGCTTCATATATTGACAAGAACTCGTTTAAATTTGCTCATGTTTGGACTAACCACATAGGAGACATTGAAAAAGAAAAACATGCTTTGGAAGGGGCATGCAGTACTTACTAGTATATGCTCAACTGTTAACTTCTTCATGTCTTACAGACAAACATTTTTGTAAAGCACAGGAAAATATAGATCAGGAAGTGACAATGAATAAACTATAAAAAATGAATTTTAAACCTAAAGATTATTTCTATAAACTTGGTTTTTGTACTAAAATGTTGTTGATGTTGTCTTGTGCCAGTTAGGTTGGCAATTTGGGGTGCGCTGCTTCACTTTTCCAACTGTATCATAATTTGGTGTGAAGTCCGATTTCCACAGTACACACATGCCATATGGACCCAATAATGGGGTAGGCAACCATTCACAGCATAACAACACATTCACACAAAGAAAGGACAAGGACAGGAGAGATAACAGTACATCCATGCCTGAGACGAGATTCGAACTCAGGACGTCTCCATCGCAGTAAAATTTGAGAAGTTATAAAGACACAAGTTGGCACAAGGAATACAAAACCACAATTGTTGCTACTTGTGGAGAGCTATTGAGCTGCTTGATATACATCATTGCATGCTTGATGCTGCTCCCCAGCAGAAACTGAAAAATTAATTTAAAAACTGCTTCCTGAAGGTCCAGAAGTATTGTATTTTTTTTCTGTTAGGGGCCAAAGACCCCAAGGCCAAAGTAGTCCATATCTATATGTTTCTGCTCAAAATCTAACGTATTCAAATTTTATTGACATAACATAACACTAATACAAGCTTAGAAAAGAAGGGAAAACATATCTCCTATAGATGTTTTGAAATAAAATGCTACAATTTCATGATTATACAAAATGCAAATATAAGTTACCTTTGCTCATAAAAGGTTTGACAAGGTATGTATTGATTTAAATATTGTAAGTGGAAAAATAATTTACAACAGCAATTGTTAAATAATAATAATAAAAAAAATTCTAATTACTTGAGCCTTGTACATAGATTTAACATCCGCTAAATCCAATTGCAATTCCTCCGTTTCTTCAACCTTTTCGCCATACATTTGTAATAAAGTATTATATTTTTGATCAAGGTCCTAGAAAAGAAATAAAGCTCTATAAATAAAAAGCACACCTACTTCATTCTTGGGTTTCAGTTTGCTGTATCAAGTAATTGGAAATCAAGATGCATGCGGATGGCACAGTGATATGAGTATAAATAAACTGCGCAGAGAGGGAAAAAGTTAAAAAAATTAAAATTTAATCTCATAAAAATTTTGATTCTTTTTTTGGAGCAGTATCTAATATTCATAACATTTGTATACTTATACAGATTTTAAGAAATAGGTATTCTCTATACTGTAAAAGTACTTATTTTTGCGACGCTTTAATTTTCGCTATCTTGTCATAATGGTTAAAATTGAGACTTTCTCAAATATTTCTGCTAAATTTATATAATCAACTTTTGATACTGTGCAAATAAAATTCGCAAAATTTTCTATGCTGGAAATTATAGTAGCTTTACCTTTACTAGGGATGCGTCATTCGTGAACGAACAGGTCATCAAGGACAAATTCTTAAAATGAACGGATCCATCCGTTCACTTAAAAAACAAACGACCATTCTTTTGAACGGTAAGCAGTTTGGAACATATAGTATTGATGCACTTGTGATAAAACCATATATTTTTAAAAAAAATTACATCCATCTTCAAATTTTTAACTATATACCAATCTCAAATTCCTTTTTTTACCAATGCAGTACACATTTATTCAAACTTTTTTACATTCTGCTTTATTCATAATTTTACTTTAATTGTTGCAGTTCATTTGCAATTTTCTAACATATCCATTGGTAAAATTTGTGTAACTTAGTTGTGCTACTAATAAAATGTTTGGACATTCCACTGCCTGTCCCATGCCCATGCTGAAATCTTTCTAACGCTTTCTGTTGCCAAAATTATTTCTAAAAATACAATCTTTTTTGATCTCATCGGTACTGTGGGATAATTTTAGCGCTCTCTAATATTTGTTGGTTTATCCTTTTGTTTTTAAATTAAACTATCTGGTACTCCGGCTGACCTACCGATACAATTGTTGTTACTTTTTCTTTATGCATGGTCTATTGGTAATATTGTATATACACTGCTGTAGCTGGAAAATTTAATGACTTAATTTTTTGACATGCTGAACTAAAAGCTGCGATTTTTGGAATGTAAAATGTATCTTACCATTCGGCAACTGAGAAATATCTCATAAAATGAACTCTAATTGTTCTTCTATACATATAAACCTGAATAAAGTTTTTTTTTTTTTTGATTAATTTTTCAAAGGCATATTTTCTTATTTATAGATCACTTTATTTATTTTTCTTTCAAAGAATATTACTAATCTAATGTGTGGTGATGCGTCCCACACTCTCCAGAGTATCTGCACTCCTGTAATCGCGCTGCGAGCGCATAGTAAAACAACTACTTCTTCTTCCCGGAGAATGGAATGATGTGGTGTTTACAGTTCCGACTGACGAGCGTCACAGAAGGGCTTGTTTCACTTTCACTGTATTGTTATTGAAATAGTAAATTTATTTTTATCACTGGCGATGTTTACTCAAGTCTCTGCACACATGCAGCTCACTACAAATGAAACATTTTGAATGTACGTGAGTATGTTGTGCAGAGAGATCACCAGCAACTTTTTTTAAATGATCGAAGTCCTTCAAATGAATGGGTTGAATGAACAGATCAAAAGAATGAACTATCATCTGATCAATGGATCATTAAAAAGAACGACTTTCTCCACCCCTAATTTTTATGAAAACTAAGGCTCGAGAAAATAAGTGCTTTTACAGTAGAAATAAAATCCCTTATGTGCTTTTTTATACATAACTTTTTAAGATAATATACTCTTCTAAAATCATAGACTCATTTCAGGCTCTTTTTACAAGAAAAATTCAAATAGGCATTAAAGAAATGTTACATGAGTTAATTGAAAGTTTAATTTATTATGACTTCCAATAACATTTGACTATAAAGATAGATAATTATTGTAAGTGTTATACCAAATTAAAGACACATTTGATAAAATTATACAAAGAATCATAAATTGAATATAAGAAATATCCTATGTGCTGTCCGTTCTCAAAAGCAAAGACTACCACTTTGGATAGATTCAATTTTAAAAAGGGGCAATAGGTTGAGGATGGGCATTTTCTGCTCACACTTGTTATCTCTCTTTTATATTGCTACTTTTGAAGAACTGCTAAATGTATTGTTTTTGCACCTTTTACTTCCGGGTTTCTTTCCCCTTTTTTTTTGATACTAGGGGGCTCTGCCCCCTGCTCGCTAAGGTTCATCAACCCCAGAAGATTGCTTCGCAATCTTATTTGATTAGCAAAGATTTAAATCGTTAGTTACAAAGAACAGGGTTGCCACAGAAGTTCAAGAATGAAATTCCCCGACATTTCCAGGTTTTCCACGTAGTTTTGAGAAAAATTCCAGGTTATCGATCTCCACCTTCATTTTGCAACATTAATATATACATCTCAAATTTTGATAAAACTTACCTCATTTTCAAACTTTACAAATAATGGTTACCAAATTTAATTTACTCAAGCTGAAATAATCAAAAATATGTACTAAGGGTGGTTCAATTTTTTTTTTTTTCTCTCAGCTCGAGTCCAAGACACCCCTTTTTTTTTTACTAATAGTATTGTGCTGTAAAAGTTTTAGCTTCTTACTCAAATTTTAAGAGGGTGCTCAATGACCCCTTAATTTAACATTAGCTCTAGCATAGAAAAAGTCACAAATTTAGAAACATTTAATCAGGCCCGCGCCAAGCCTGACCGGCGCCCGGCAAAAATGTTGTATAAACACCTGGAATGAGGGTTTGTAGACACATATGACGTAGAAAATAATGCGTTTGGCATTTAATTTATTAAAAAACAATGTGTTAAAATGTGTATTTAATTGTGGATTACAGTGTAAGTTTTTACTTCATAACTCGAAGTTATTTCGATTTCAGTAGCTCCTCTGCTAGCTAAAGCGTTTTGGAAAAAGAAAATATTTTAAATGTCAAAGTTAACACTTCGCCGCTCTAAATATCTCTGAAATCACTAATTGATGAATAATTAATCTAGTTTCAGGAGTGTTAAAACATAACAACAGGGTACTCATTATTCTTCTAAATTAAAGTATAGAGGATATCCCGCCTTAAAATCTAAAACTGAAGTCCTTCCGGTAAAACCAACAAATTAAAAATATTTAAGGCATTGAGTATGATATCTAAAACAAATACATCGTCCAAAGCTCTTTTTTGACACACAAATAATTAAAGAAATAGGAGGAGGCTTGAGTAATTATGGTTAAATCGTTACTTTTTGGAACAAAAAAAGTAACCAAAATTGTTGTCTACAATATGCAAACATTACGCACAAGTAAAATATATGCAAATGGGCTTTAAGTAGTTTTTAAGTAAGATAATATGAAATAGTTGAATTACCACGAACGATTACAAATCCCAAAAAGACATGTGTAGTGAAACCTGTGTAATTTGACCACTTGCGGTGCACAACTTTAGTGGTCAACTTAAGCGTGGTCGACTTATAGAGGTTGAATTATATGATAAGATCTAATTCTGTGCCTGAAAATAGCGGTCACCTTAGACAGGTGGTCAACTAACAAGGGTGGTCCACTTTACAGGTTTTATTGTATTACACTAATTACAATACAACATATTCACCTCAAGATCCAAAATGGGGAATAGAAAATTTCTTGCGCCTCATATATTCAGACTTGTGTACTATCGACATACCGAGAAAGCAACCATGGCTCCAGATCAGGAAGAAAAATGCTAATGTACGCATTAATTAGCATCACGTGTTTTCAGTGTAAAAGATTACACTTTTGAATAGCATATTTAGACACAAAAAGGCAATTATTTTTCCTTCAGATAGGCAACGAGTATATTGCTTGTTTCAATGAGCAGTGTAATTTCATCGCCACCATTGGATATAATCAGGGCCTGATGAACGCACGGTCCGACAAATCCATGGACACCACAATTTTAAGGGCACTAAAATTGGGTAAATGTCTTTATTTCTTCCCGTTTTGGAAAACCCACATGAAAAATGTGCAGATTTTCTTGTGAGAGGGTCACCAAATTTTGTCAGGGCCTGGTCATCACTTTGGATTGACCAGGCCCTGAATATATTGAAAAGTTCAATTTTATTTATTTTTTTTGGTTGCAGAGAATCCCCCCATTTGGAGCAGCTTTGATTGGCAGAGCTCGGCGCCTTTTTTGACCCCGGCGACATCGTGCGTCGCACGACCTCGCACATAGGGACGGCGCGGCCCCGCATTTAATGTACCCCAGCTGCTTTTTTTTTATGTAAGTAATTATTTTATTGCAATGAATATGCATATAACTCGTGTAGATTATAGAATGTAACATTGTTTTTTCAGTTCAATGTATTTTTTTAACCCCCTCCTCATACTTATGAAGTTTGAGGGAGGGGGTCGAGCACCCTCTTTCAGTTGGAATAGGAAGTTAAAATTCTTCCAGTATTTTACTATCTACAAGTCTAAAAACATTGAATGGTGTCGTGTTTTCTAAGAGAAACCTTTTTTTTAAAGTGTATTTTTGAACTACCCTAATGTACTAACACAAGCGAAGCAAATCGCTGTAATAAACAATTAATGTAAATGTAGCATATCTAATTTTCAATAGCGAGGAGCCACTGCCTTACATCAAGTGAAAGAACTGCAAAATTAACAATTGTGACATCTGTATCACAAAAATAAAGTTAATTGCTAAAATAATCTGAACTAAAAACTTATGAAACCTAAACTTTTTCAATTATTGCCTTCTACTCCTCCAATCCATTGAACTCAAAGCACTTTTAGACTTTGGCCTGTAAAAAAATCATGCATCTTTTAGCTTCACATATTTCCCCTGTTTGTTGCTCATAAAACAGGGGTGCTCCCCCCCCCCCAAGTTCAATGGCACACCCCCCTATATTTCTGAACACTTTGCACTTTTTTTATTTTTAACCATCTTTTTTTATATTTTTTTACCTATTCATTTATTTTTAATTACTATTGTTTTGAAAGAAAAGTGTGCTCACTCCCCAATAAAATACACACACACAGATGAAAATAATAAAGTAAAATAATATGAGTAAATAGTTTGAATAAAAATAAAGTAAAATAAATAATTAAAAAATCCCGCCCCCCCCCCAAAAAAAAAAATTTGATGGCACGACTTGTGCCATAACCACTCCTGTGGGCACCCTGTCATAAAGTTAAATTTTGAGCATTGATCAGAAACTTCTCTGATGTGCAGATTTTTTTTAATCGGATTACTTTTATTTTGAAAGAAAGAAGCGCATTGGAAGTCTTTAAAGATCACTACCAAAATACTAAAAGATTAGCGATACTTCTGTAAAAAAGAAACTTTCTAAGTTTAAAATTGTCTAATGAACTAAATTTACAGAACAAAATAGTTTAGAATAATATGATTTCATTAATTAATTTAAAGAAATAATATAAAATATGAAAACATTATTGCAACTCATTAAAAACTTCAGTCGCACGCACTCTCGCAGACAAAACAATGTGCTGTGCATCATAACAACTTCAGAACTGCTGATGTAAACAAGCAGCGTTTAAACAGAGCCCTGCTCAAAGGAGGAAGAAAAGGAAGAAAAGAAGTACCTTCTGTGCATGTCTGCCGCCGACTGCTATGGTGCACACACACCAATGGCAAAGAGTTGATAAAAAGAACTGCAGGGGGAAGAAGAAAGAGGGGAATGACAAAACCACGAATGGGAAGGGAATGGCGGCGAAAAAAACAAGGCTTAAAGGTTTTTTTTTGACGTCATAGACCACGGGCCGGGCTGCGCTAAGAACGATCGAAATATGCAATTTTTCATTTTCCCTGACATTTCCCTGATTTTCGGCCATTTTCATTTTCCCTGACAATTCCAGGTTTTCCCGGTTTTCCCAGTGCGTGGCAACCCTGAAAGAAACAGATTAAAAAATGCAATATGAGCTCCCTTTGGATCAAAAAGCACCCCTTCCCGGGGTTTCAAAATAACTTGCACCAACTTGCAGAGCCGTAAGGGCTAAGGTGCTCCTGAGCATTGCAAAACTGTAGTTTTGTATATTCATGGTCTCAGTAATATATTATGCACTTTAGCTCGGGGCTTGAATTGAGTTGAGCCTAAGATTTTCAGGAAAAATTGAAACCCTTAAAGTTTGAATAAGGGAAAGAAGAAACATGAAAATCGAAAAGACGAAACTATGGCAACGCCAAATAAAACATCAATAATTTTAATGGAGATGAGGATTATTCGAACTTTATTTTTAATGGCTTGTAACTTTTTTTCCTTTGGAGATAGAAGCTCAGTTTTTCGATCATAGGTTGAGTTAGATCTGGAGTAAAAAAGCCGCTCTTTTCAGTGGTGTCAAAAAGAAAACTGTGGGACAATTCCTCCGCTTTTTGCTGATAGATTAATGAAGAAAGTAGTGCCTAAATTTTAGATAAGCCTAAAAAAGTTTGACCTAAAAACAAAAATAACTTCCGCTGTATTTAAGTTACAGCATCGAAACAAATTGCGTAGAACGCAGGAAAATTCTACCCTTTCCTACGATATGTAATATTAATACGTGCAAGTAATTTTTAACCCCTTTAATAGGCAACAATAAGAAATTTATGCAAAATTTGAGCTCAAAAAATTAATTACAAAAAACTAATTCAAATTAAAAAAAATAAAACCCCAGATGCACACCCCCAAGGCTCAAAGTAATTTTGTACAAAATTTCAAGGCTGTAGGTGCTATGGGGTCTCCTGGATGCACGTCCCCGCCACAGACTTCCTTCAAGAATTTTTTTGAAACCTTACTTTTATTTACTATAAAGAGAAAATAAGAGCAGATGTGACGCATGAGCAAATTGGCGCTAGGTATCAGATAAGGGAAACAGACAGTATTATATTTTTATTTTCCAACAATAAAAATGTTTTAGTGTGGCAGAGGTAAAAACGGTTGATGCCTGGGTAAATTTTTCCTTGGACCGGAGAATTCATCTAGGGAACCAGGGGCGGCATTTCAACATTTCATTTGGGGGGTCAAGTTTCTTAAAAATGAGTTATCTCAGTGAGGAGCAAAACACATATTGGCTACCAGGAGGGGATCATAAAAGGAGCTAAATATTAATGAAAATTAGGGTTTAAGAACAATTGTAACTTATACGAATTTTTTTTAATTTATTTTAATATAAGTTATCATTCTAAAATATCTTGATACTACAGATTTTACCTTTTAGTAAAGTTTTAATGTATAATTTAATAACGAAAGCCTATTATTAATCCTTCAATGCCCAGTGTCGTGCTTTTTTTCCAGTACAGCTAAAGGTGAAAGCTTTTCTTTTTTTTTTTTTTGCCCATTGTGTTTCAAAAATAATTCTCTAATCTCCTAAGACACGATAATGATCTTTCTCTACTAACCAAGCTGATTGGAATAGTTAAAAAATAATTGAAGTAATAAAGTTATGTAAGAAAACCTTTCACACATTCTACTCTTCAAAATCACGCAAGATAAATTTTTTATCATCAAATCGTGCATAAATTTCATTCGAAACTGAATCTTATTTTATACAAAATATTAATTCAATGTTATGTCTTAACATCATCTTATAAATTGATATCCCATCTTGCATGTCAAAGGGCATCAGCCTTTTCACCATTGAAAGAGTCGTTTCCCAATAATTCTTCCAGGCATTAAATCACTACTCTGAAATTTTAAGATGGGTATTTATGATTTTAACTCTTGAAGATCATCTTATATCACTCTGAGATTGCATAATCTAATAGTCCCAGTTAACAGACTCCGACTAACTAAAACTGAGGCCCTAGGCCAGCAATAATAGGGAAGTTTTCGATTTTTCAATTTTATTTTTATATGATAGAGTAACATGTATGAACATCATAGGTGAAAAAATTTTTGCGATACGATAAGTAGTTTTTTTAAAATTAATTTTTAAAGTTCAAGCGCCTGTGACGTCAGATGGCATAGGAAGTGACGTTATGCGCCTTCCGGTAGGGCAGAAGCCGAAGGTCACGCATTCGACTTCGAAGACGAAACGTAAAAGGCTATCTCCTCGCATTTAACTCCTCGCGTTTCTGGAACATTAAACCTCTCATCCTCTCGGAAATATTCGAATATCCTCATTGATGTTACATGAGGAAGATTATTTAGATTGTGCTTTAACGAATCTGGTCTCCATAGTGTGTTCAAAAGGATTATTGAATTTCTAAAAAATATAAATATCAGCGCGCTCAAAATATTCCTAGCGAAAACAAGGGATCTTCGGCGGAAGGCTGCCCGTTCGCGCCCTGTGACGTAGGCTCGTGACGTTTCAGAAGCGCGCACTTTTGCGCGTGGATTTTTAAAAATTCATTAAAAATCAACCACGGTGTTTTAAAATTCGGCGATGGTGAATTTTTTAGTTTTGAGGGTCAATTAACAATATCCAATAGCCAAAATATGAACATTTAATAGGTTGCAACTTCCCTATTCGGTTCGAAGGTACCCTGAAGACTCGATAGCAGAATGCAGTCTCTGATTTACAAGTTTGAGGCTCGTCGGAACGCATTTTTGGGACCTCTTTGTTGATCACAGAACTATGTAAACCATTTATCATGTGCATCTATGAATCCCCTTCGGTGCCCCTCATAATTTTAACATGGTAAATTCACTTCTGATAGAATGAATAAAAAAAATTTTTTAAGGAAGTTTTTTTTTTCCTATTGACAAGTCATTACTTTCTTTTTATTAGTTTTAAAATACATGTATATTTTTTGTATAATTGTATTGATATGCATAATTCTTCAAGTAATTTGGGGCCCCAGGTCCAGGAATAGTTGACCTGTGCGGTAATCAGACTCTGAAAGCATATTATGCGTTGAGTAGCTGAAATGTGGTTTCCAGCAGGAATAAGCGATGAACACTCATTAGATAAACATACATTAAAAATATGAGAGTAACAATGAATGCAAAATAGCAAGGAATTTTCTTGTAAAAAATGATGCCACACTACTGCACGGGACTCTCATATTGTATGCGCCACCTTTATGCTAAGCACACAAGTGTGAAATTGATAGCCAAAAATGTCTATTTGAGAAATATTCTCAACAATTCGATATGAAAGCTAAGTGAAAACTAAGTGTAAATGTTTTTACTCACTTGTATTTCTTTAATAATGAAAAGGCAGTTAATCTTGTCCCTTAAAGGACGCTTGTTTCAATCCGCGTACGGGAGAATCAACCTGTAAACATCAGAACGACTTCGAACGACGTGTTTCGTCAGGAAGAAGGATGTGACGTCAGAGCATGAGCGGAGATGATGTAATCTCCCGATAGCTCCGCGGCAAATCGAATGTTCTGGAAGCATCCAGACTGAGCTCTTACGTAGGCATATCCGGCGTGACGTGCATAGAGTGCGCCGTATTATATAAGCAGGGGGAAATGAGAAGGAAATCACTTCTTCTTCTGCTCGCGTTTCTCATTTTCGACTGACGATAGTCGTATTTTTGAGAGGATCGTTCGCTGTTGTGGCGACGTCCTGCACTTAGGGGATGGCTTTTAGAGTTTCACCATGAGAATTAGGGACTTAAAATTTTTGAAACATTTTTTAGGATAAGTCAAATTAGGGTGTCAAATGTTTTTTTGAAGATGTTCTTTTGGAACATGAAGGATGTTTTTGAGAGTTGAAATTCCTCATATTTGTTTATACATTTTACCAATGTTATAGTTTTGTATTTTACAGTTGTTAATTATAGGATAATTATAAATAAAATGATTTAGCCATACAACTTGAATTCTGACATTTCATTCACTTGATAGCTACAGAAATGTGAAACAGAAGGCATCTGCTAAACTTAGTGTTTACCTTCCTTGCGGGAGTTAGACAAAATTTGTTAGGTCAACAAGAGGGTTATGGGCCCAGATTGCCCTTCCCTATTCACATTTCGTCAGCTTGAAGAAAGTGAATTTGAAGAAGAAATGTTGTTGGATGAAATATCGATTAGAAATTTGGAAATTAATTTTTTGAGCGATCTCATCGAAGCGAAGAGATGAAAGAATTTCTGAATTGAAAACGATACGAAATTTTTGTCCAGTAAAGAACTATGTCCACCCAAACAGTTAAAATTGAAGAATTGAATGATTCGAATTATGTCGAATGGGCGACAAACCTCAAGTTCCTGCTAATGGACAGGAACTGCTGGAAAATTGTTATTGGTGAAGAAGAAGAACCGATCGAGAACAAAGAGGAAGGAATCACAAAAGCAGATATTAAAGATTACCATGTTCGGAGGAGAGCAGCAGTTTCTATGATTTTCTTAAATATTGAGCAACGACTTAGGAAGATTATCGAAAATTGTGAAGATCCCCGAGAATCATGGAAAAAGTTGAAATTGTTCTTCTACCCGGATAACAAATGCGTCCGGATGCAGCTGTTCATGGAACTGCAAAATTCAAAACCTGAAAGAAATGAAAATATTTCCCTTTTTGCGGCCCGTTTACAACGATTGTTTGATCGAATTAAGGTTACATATCCCGAATATCCTGAGGACTGTATCTGCTTCCAGCTTTTACAAAACTTGCCTAAAGAATATGATCATCTAGTCCAAGCAATGCTTACAAGGAGTGACCAGGATTTCAAGTTCGAAAAACTGGTAGTGGATCTTGTGATTGAAGAGAACCGCATGGTTTTGAAGATGAAAACTAAGGAGCGGCTTGAGGTGATGACAGTTCATAATCGGCAGCGATGCTACAGATGTGACCGCATTGGACATCTCAGGAAGGATTGCCCAGAGCTGAGACAACAAAATCCCACGACGAACCAGTCCCCAAGTCCAGTCAACGAGAGAGGAAGCACCACAGGACATGGAAATTTTAGGGGAAGATCGAACCAACGAGGAAGGAATCGTCGACGGAGAGGAGCCAGATATAGAAATACAACGGACCGGCGGAGATCTCCATCAACTGACAGATGTGAGTATAGATCATTTTTCTTATCAGAGGCAAATTTAAATGAAGTAGGGGTAAAGGAATCGACATGGATTTTTGACACGGCGGCCAGTCATCATTATACCCATAACCGGAACTGGTTTAGAACATTTTCTCCCTTAACGGATGTTCAAATGGCAGTAGCAGTCAAGAAACAGACTTTTCCCATTGAAGGCAGCGGGGAAATTAAAGTTCGTTTCGGAAATAGATCTGTTGTTTTAGAAAATGTCATGTATTCACCGAGGTTAAGGAGAAATATATTGTCCGGACCCAAATTTGATTTGGGAGGTGCTAAATTTGAAGGGGGTGGTGGCTCCGTGAAAGTACTAGATAAAACTTGTAAATTGATTTTTAAAGCAAATTTAGAAAATGGTGTATATATTGTTGATTCTGTAAAATCAAACCAATTGCCTGTTTGTAATACTGATAATGAAAATACTTTCCAATCCTTTTCCTAGTCCAATCATATAAATATTGAAACCTGGCATAAACGTTTCGGACATATAAATACAGAATGTATCCAAAAGACAGGGAGTTCACAAGCTGTTAATGGTTTACCAGAATTTAAAAATGTTAAAATTAATTGTGACACTTGTAAATTAGGAAAATTCAGAAGAGTGAGTTTTAAACCTATTGGGGATACAAAGTCAGACAGTCCGTTGAACTTGCTTTTTTGTGATGTTTGGGGGCCTTGCAATGTTGAGGGTAGAAATGGAGAACGTTATTATTTATCTGTTATAGATGATTTTTCAAAAATAAGTTCTCTATACCCTATAAAGTTTAAAAGCCAAGTACCCGAAATTTTGATGAATCATATCATAAAAGCGGAAAATTTTTTGGGAAAGAAAGTCAAGGCTGTAAGGACAGACAACGGAACTGAGTTCGTAAACCATGAGTTAGATGATTTTTTTAAGGAGAAAGGTATACATCATGAATTAACCAATTTCTATTCTCCTGAACAGAATGGGACGGCAGAAAACTTTAACAGAACAATTGCCGATAGTACGCGGGTGATTTTAAAGGAGAGCGGTTTACCTCAGAATTTTTGGCCAGAGGCAATGAAATATTTTACGTACACCTGGAATAGGGTTTGCCATGCCAATCAGACTAAAACCCCATTTGAACTTTATGGGGGGAGAAAACCCTCTATAAGGCATCTCCGCGCTTTCGGAACAATATTGTTTGTTGGTGTGCCCAAACAATTAAGAAAGAAATTGGATTTAAAAGCACAAAAGGGTGTTCTCATAGGTTACGCGTTTAATAGAAAAGGGTATAGAATTTATCTGCCCGACAGCAACAAAATCATAGAATCAATAAATGTATCGTTCAAAGAAAACTATTTTTTCCAAACTGACTTTCGAAATGAGTCAAATGAGGAGGAGAATCGAGTTCTATCATGGCCCATGGCACTTCCGCCTGCAACCTTGAGCGAGAATGAAACGGCAAATGAACAGCAGGGTTCAGATTCGACCGATTCTGAAAGCTCGATTGCTAGCGGGGAAAGCGAAACGAGTTCTAAATCTGAGGATTCTGACAGCGAAAGTGGTTTACACCTACGCGATGCAGTTTGGGTGAGAAAAGTAGTGAAAAGACCGGATAGCACACGAAATGATGTATATTATTATGAGAAAGGGGAAAAGAAAAGGTTAAGATCTAAACATGACATTGAAAAGTATTGTAAATTAAAAGATATAAAATACGATCCAGATAAGTTTAGTTTTAAAGGGAAAGATCTAACAGAGGGGCAAGTAAATAATGTGTCTGTAAGCTCAAAGAAAAACAATAAGAATTTATGACTAGAAAAAGAAATTCAAATCCCTAGGACTTACAAACAATCTTTAAAGGTAAAAGAAAGTGCTGAATGGCAAAAAGCAATGGAGACTGAGCTAGAAATTATGCATAGCCGAAAAGTCTGGAATTTGGCAAAATTACCGGAAAATGTTGTTCCAGTAGGGTCTCGCTGGGTTTACACTTTAAAGAAAGATGAGAAAGGGGTAGTTAAATCTTATAAGGCCAGATTGGTAGCAAACGGCATGCATCAGATCAAAAACCAAAATTTTGATGAGACATACAGCCCAGTATGTAATTTTGGAATAATTAGATTTTTCTTTTCTCTGTTAATTACATGTGCAAATTGGTTAAATATACAGTGCGATGTAAAGAGCGCTTACTTATACGCACCAATTGATGACTTGATATATATGAGCCAGCCTCCCGGTTTTGTAACAAAAGGAAAGGAAGATTATTTTTGTAAATTAAATAAGGCTATTTACGGGTTACACCAGAGTGGACGCTTGTGGTTTTATGAATTAGATCAAGTTTTATCACAAATTGGTTTTAAGAAATTTGAATCATGTAACTGTGTATATTTTAATCCTAATGTTCTATTGCTTGTATATGTTGATGATATTGTGATTTTTGGTAAAAAGGAAAGTCATATAAACAGTGCAATTAATTCTTTAAGTAAACATTTTGATTTGAAGGTATTGGGAAGTACAAGGAAATTGTTAGGGGTAGAATTTGAATTAATGGGAAAAGAATTGTATCTACATCAAACTTCCTATATAGAAGAAGTGTATGATCGTTTTAAGAAATTCAAATTCCCATCTACCTCTCTTCCAATATGTAAAGGCATTGTTTACTCTAATTCTGACTGTCCTAAGACAGAAAATGAAAAGTCTGAAATGACTAAGTTTCCTTTTCGTAATTTGTTAGGATGTTTAACATTTATAGCCAATAGAACACGACCAGACATTGCATACACTGTAAATTTATTTAGTCAATTTCAGAATAACCCAGGGAAACGTCATTGGGATGGCCTTTTAAAATTGTTTGGATATGTTTATCAATCCCGAAATTTAAAATTAAAATTAAAATGCAGTAAAATCCAAATAGTAGCTTTTTCAGATGCAGACTTCGCATCAAATAAAGATGACAGAACTTCTTTGGGGGGTCAAATAATTATGTTAGACAAAGCTCCTATTGAATGGAGAACTTTTAAAGAACGGAGTGTTAGTTTATCAACTATGGAATCGGAGTTCATAGCATTGACAGAAGCGGCAAAAGAAACATTGTGGTTTGACAGAATTCTGGAAGAATGTTTGAAAAATAAACTTTTAAAGTTCATAAAAATAAAAGCAATTATTTATGTAGACAATCAAGCTTTTTTGGATTTTGTAAAATCACCAATTGAAAATCATAGGAGTAAACATATTGATGTGAAATTATTTTTTATTCGTGACTTGATTGCTAAAGATATTTTTACTGTTTCATATGTAGAAAGTAAATCTAACTTGTCAGATATTTTCACGAAGCCACCAACCCAAAACGACTTAAAATTTTTCCAAGAAATTTTTTTCAATTCAAGTGATTAATCTATTGTAGGAAGTGTTTGTAATTTTTTGATAATCATTTTTCGATGATGAGCAGTCATTTGTGAAAAACGCGTGCAGAAAGTCATTTTTTATGTTTTTGTTAAATTTTTTTAGTATGGATTGTCAACTTAAATTAATGTAAAAATGAGCTTATATACTTCTGTTTTTATTTTTTTTGATCAAAAATGAATCTTGAACTTATATTCAAAACTGTTTATTATGATTATAAATATTATACAATTGTTGTTAAATTGCTGATATTAGAACAGTTACTTGTGGTTTTTATCGTTATTTTTCAGATTAAATCTGATGTCTGTCCACCAACATGAGCTTTTGTCAACTGCGTTTTTTTAAGATCAGTGACATTTTGTGAAGATACGATTGTGACTGAGAATTTTTGGACTGAATATGGTTGAACTTTTTTTTTCTCTAGGACTCCTATAGGACTTTAAAAATTATGTTTTGTGATATTATTGTTGTGATGTGCAAATGTTGTTTTACTTAAATTCAAGAAGAATATTAAGTGTTTGTTTTTACAAAATGTTGAAACTAACGAATTTTTGAAACGATAAAAATTAACTAACGTGAGATTTAGATTTAAAAATTTACTAATTTTTTGTGTGATAAATTGTCTTTAAAGAAATTTTGAAGAGTGAGAATTTTTTGGAAATTTAAATCAGATAATGCTTGAAATTAAATGAATATGTGAGATCAAATGAATTGTCGAGAAGGGAGGGCATTGATAGCCAAAAATGTCTATTTGAGAAATATTCTCAACAATTCGATATGAAAGCTAAGTGAAAACTAAGTGTAAATGTTTTTACTCACTTGTATTTCTTTAATAATGAAAAGGCAGTTAATCTTGTCCCTTAAAGGACGCTTGTTTCAATCCGCGTACGGGAGAATCAACCTGTAAACATCAGAACGACTTCGAACGACGTGTTTCGTCAGGAAGAAGGATGTGACGTCAGAGCATGAGCGGAGATGATGTAATCTCCCGATAGCTCCGCGGCAAATCGAATGTTCTGGAAGCATCCAGACTGAGCTCTTACGTAGGCATATCCGGCGTGACGTGCATAGAGTGCGCCGTATTATATAAGCAGGGGGAAATGAGAAGGAAATCACTTCTTCTTCTGCTCGCGTTTCTCATTTTCGACTGACGATAGTCGTATTTTTGAGAGGATCGTTCGCTGTTGTGGCGACGTCCTGCACTTAGGGGATGGCTTTTAGAGTTTCACCATGAGAATTAGGGACTTAAAATTTTTGAAACATTTTTTAGGATAAGTCAAATTAGGGTGTCAAATGTTTTTTTGAAGATGTTCTTTTGGAACATGAAGGATGTTTTTGAGAGTTGAAATTCCTCATATTTGTTTATACATTTTACCAATGTTATAGTTTTGTATTTTACAGTTGTTAATTATAGGATAATTATAAATAAAATGATTTAGCCATACAACTTGAATTCTGACATTTCATTCACTTGATAGCTACAGAAATGTGAAACAGAAGGCATCTGCTAAACTTAGTGTTTACCGTCCTTGCGGGAGTTAGACAAAATTTGTTAGGTCAACAGAAATGTTAAGCCTGTATGGGGAGATTACTTCTTCAGTTAAAACAAAACATGATTTTCCTTTAGTGTGGTCTGTTCTGAAAACGTCAGCGTTCGGCAATTGCTTCATGAATTCCCAAGCCATTATTCAAAAAGCAGAAATCACTTGTGCTCTTGTTTGGAATGGTGTCGAGTTTCATTAATTTTTTCTGAGAATCAGCGAGAATTTTTCTAATGAACATTGATTTGCGATTTACATAAATTGAATTTATCCATTTTTTTTACTATTCTGGTCAAAAAATTTGGGGGTGCGATCGCCCCCTCTTGCTCCTCCTATTTGCCGCCCCTGTAGGGAACCAACGGTTTCAAGTCCTTGCTATATAAGGTTTCAATTTAAACCACTAAATTCAGTTTACTACTTTTTTTTTTTTTTGTGAAAATGCATTTTTAAACGAATTATATTGTTATTTTTTAGATCAAAACTTACTTATTTAAAAAAAAAAAGAAAACTGATGAATGATTCCTACAACTTTAAAATGCATAACTTCAATCAATAAAGAATTGGCTTCAAAGAAACCATGCTGAAGGGAAATGAACATGCACTGAATGGTGCATCTTTGCCTCTCTTTTTCAGTTTTTTTTAATGTAATATATTTTTATCTTGCAGTGATTCAACATTTATAGAATCAGGGTCGATCCTAGGGTGCTGGTCGCCTGTGAGCAAAGATCTAATGAGCCGCCTCTCAAGAGTAATTTGCATATTTTGACTAATCTTTAACATCAATATAAATCTTTCTTTAAATTTCTATGCCAAGTTTGAATTTAAAAAAAAAGGGGGGGGGATTAGAAGAATTATCTTATAAAAAGGAAGAAATTTTTTATAGTAAGAAACTCCTTAGGTACAATTTATATCTTTGAAGAAAGTAGACACCAAAATTTACTAGTCGTAAAAACGCGTTTTATAGTCTCTCTTCGGTGACATCAGAGAAGGGACGAAGGAAGGGGAAGCGTGGGGGGAGGTGTCAGGGGTTCAGGGGAGGAGGATTGCTCCAAGAAAATTATCGAAATTGGCGTATGAAAAATATTTTTAGTTAATCTTTAGTTGTGCTTGGTTGCAAGGACAAAAGAGTCAAGTGTATTCAAGGTGCATGGAGAAATTTTCGAAATTGACGTCAAACATCGCAATTTTAGGAACTTTTTCGAGACTTTAGGTGAAAGTAATGTTGCAGTTCTTTCCTAAAATTCTTTCAAAATTGAAATCAATTTGAAGCTTTTTTTTAAGGCTGTAGTTTAGGAAGGATCGGCGTTCTTCCCGAAAAATCTCCGAAACTGAAATTTTAAACCCGCAATTTTGGGTTACCTTTGTTGACGTTGCAAGAGGGAGGGAGATTCAATCGTCAACCATCGAAAGATTTCGAAATATAAGTTTAAAACGCAAAAATGGACCGTCTTTAATGACGGTAGGGGATCTGGCAGCTACCCTCCGGTAATTTCTCGGCACTATTTTTTCAAAAAAGCGTTTTTGGCTAGATTTGAAAATAGGGGAAACGTGAAAATATTCCGAACCAAAATATTTTTTGGAACTGAAATCCATTATAGGCTATTTTTGGGAAGGAAGAATTTTGGGGCTCTTAAGCGGATATTTCTAAAATTGCAATTTTATATTATCTTTGGTGACGTTAAAAAAACTGGGAAGCTTCTACGGATCTTTCGGAAATTTTTCAACATTAATATCTGAAAAATATAACTATAGACTTTTGTCCATTTCACCTGGACGATTGATGGATATGCCCCTGGCACCGTAAAAAGTTACATAAGCCTGGCAGTTCTCCTCCGGAATTCTTTAGAAATATAAGTCCCAAAATCATATTTTAAGCATTGTTTGATAACGATGGGATTAAGAGCAGGCGGGGGTTCAGTGTGCCCTCACGAACTGTGTTTTTGAAACTGAAGTCAATTTCAGGCTAGTTTAGGCCAGAATGCTATGGCTCCACGGAACCGTCTAAAAACGAAATTTTCAGGTACATAGTGATTGCGTTGGAGAAAAGGGGGATCCGGGGTCTTTCCCCAAAAGTTCTTGAAACTGATGTTTGAAAAACGCAATTTTAGTTCGTTTTTTAATACGTTAAGTGAAAGGGGGTGGAATTAGGGGCTTCTCTAAAGACGCTAATTGAGAGGTAGTAATGTTTGCGAATGGATTTCGGGGTCCTCCACTGTAAAAATTTCGAAAAATGCCAAAGCAATTTTATATGACGTTTGATGATAGGAAGGGCTGTCGTCTGAAAACACGTTTTGGATTTTGGAGCCAACATTTTTAGGCTATGTTTGATTAAGTTAAGGCGGAAGAGGTGAATCAGAGACTTAATTGGGTCCGATGGTTCAACCAGAGAAATTTTCCGAAAGTGAAGTCCTAGAAACGCAATTTTAAGCCTTCTTTAGTTTCGTCAAGGAGGTCAAGGCATCCTTTTGGATCTTCGTTTTGGAGCCACATTTAAATTTGCTTCCCAGGGCAAGGGCCCTGTCTTCCTTCCTCATCTGAAACCGGGCAGTTCGTTCAAGATTTTAATCAGAAAAATTGTAGTAAAGGGGGGAAAATACAGCATTTTAGTTCATCATTAATATATGTTACTCTCAAGGGAGTGGTAATTTTCCACTTTTTCTCCACGCATCCACGATTATTAAACACAGAGTTTGTTACATAGTTTGTTGTTTGAAATGCTTGCGAGAGGACCAAATCAGTATAGCTTTTATTTAATTAATAAAATATGTCTTCATTGTTTAGGTTTATAAAAGCTTGGGGGGAAACATTCGTGGACGCCCTCGGTGCTCCTTTTAGAGGGCACCATTTCATGCATCAGAAGGGGGCATTTCCTCTCCCCTGTATCCATGCCTGATTACCAGTTCTGTCACAAACTTTGCAACCAAATGAAGCATGTGTGTTAAGAGTAGATATTAATGGACAATAAACCAACACAATGATCCCTAACATTCTATTTTTCTTAAACTATGTATGCTATGCTGAAATCGACACATACTTCGACAATTGAACATTTAAAAATCAGCATACTTATTCTACTTCTTTTAAGTTATCTTGTGAGAAATTCTTGGGGAATTTAGCTTGATTATAAGAAGTATACGATGCGGCCTGGGGCCGCCCCTTGCTTTGGCCGCCCTTGTGCGGCCCACACTCTGCACACCTGCTAGGATCGGCCCTGTATAGAATATTGATTATTGTTTCTTTATGGTGGTGGTTAGTCTAAGAGCAATTATTAATTTTGGATCAAAAGCTTTTTTTGAGTAACAGCTGAAATACTTAATTAGCATACTAAAAAAAAAAAAAAAAATATTATAAACTATTAAATTGCCCCATGAAGTAATACATAAATATTTTGAAGTCTTTATTGTTTTATTTCTTAAATTTTAAAAATACACTTAAAATTAGTTTGTTTATGGCTTGAAATCCCCAAAATCCTAAAATCCGTATGACCACTTCTCCCAAGTTGTGCAGATTTTTGATCCCAACTACATATAAACTTGTCTCTGAAATTCTATTTGTCCAAGACCCCCTGATATTTAAACATTACAAACAGTGAACACAGAACATGCACAAGACTGGGGACTTCTGGGTGCCATGCCATGCATACGAACTTTGGATGTGTCAGAAGGTCAACAGATCTGTTTAAGTCTTCATGTATATTTATAATTCTTTCCCTTTGTTGTATTTTTATTTAAGGTTCATTTCCTAAGACTACTTTTGAATAACTGTTAGGCCCGTTTAAGCCTTGAAACTTCAGTATGACATTAACAAACCCTACGAG